>NC_080379.1:127227874-127352466 GCF_014773155.1 Arachis stenosperma
GAAAATTCATCCCTGCACCAAGTGGCGAGCAAAAATGCTCTCTATGCCAATTCTGGCGTTAAACGCTGGGCTGGTGCCCATTTTTGGCGTTTAACGCCAGCTTCTTGCCCTTTCCTGGCGTTTAACGCCAGTCTGGTGCCCCTTTCTGGCGTTAAACGCCCAGAATGGTGCCAGACTGGGCGTTAAACTCCCATTTGCTGCCCTTACTGGCGTTTAAACGCCAGCAAGGTCTTCCTCCAGGGTGTGCTATTTTTCTTTCTATTTTTCATTCTGTTTTTGCTTTTTCAATTGATTTTGTGACTTTCCATGATCATTAACCTACAGAAAACATAAAATAACAAAGGGAAATAGATTAAATATAACATTGGGTTGCCTCCCAACAAGCGCTTCTTTAATGTCAGTAGCTTGATAGTGGGCTCTCATGGAGCCTCACAAATGCTCAGAGCAATGTTGGAACCTCTCAACACCAAACTTAGAGATTGAATGTGGGGGTTCAATACCAAACTTAGAAGTTGATTGTGACCTCCCAACACCAAACTTAGAGTTTGACTGTGGGGGCTCTGTTTGACTCTGTTTTGAGAGAAGCTCTTCATGCTTCCTCTCCATGGTGACAGAGGGATATCCTTGTGCTTTAAACACAAGGGATTCTTCATTCACTTGAATGATCAATTCTCCTCTGTCCACATCAATCACAGCCCTTGCTGTGGCTAGGAAGGGTCTGCCAAGGATGATGGATTCATCCATGCACTTCCCAGTCTCTAGGACTATAAAATCCGCAGGAATGTAGTGGTCTTCAATCTTTACCAAAACATCCTCTACAAGTCCATAAGCTTGTTTTCTTGAGTTGTCTGCCATCTCTAGTGAGATTCTTGCAGCTTGCACCTCAAGGATCCCTAGCTTCTCCATTACAGAGAGAGGCATGAGGTTTACACTTGACCTTAAGTCACACAGAGCCTTCTTAAAGGTCATGGTGCCTATGGTACAAGGTATTGAAAACTTCCCAGGGTCCTGTCTCTTTTGAGGTAATTTCTGCCTAGACAAGTCATCCAGTTCTTTGGTGAGCAAAAGAGGTTCATCCTCCCAAGTCTCATTGCCAAATAACTTGTCATTTAGCTTCATGATTGCTCCAAGGTATTTAGCAACTTGCTCTTCAGTGACATACTCATCCTCTTCAGAGGAAGAATACTCATCAGAGCTCATGAATGGCAGAAGTAAATCCAATGGAATCTCTATGGTCTCAGTGTGAGCCTCAGATTCCCATGATTCTTCATTAGGGAACTCATTGGAGGTTAGTGGACGTCCATTGAGGTCTTCCTCAGTGGCGTTCACTGCCTCTTCCTCCTCTCCAAGCTCGGCCATGTTGATGGCCTTACACTCTCCTTTCGGATTCTCTTCTGTATTGCTTGGAAGAGTACTAGGAGGGAGTTCAGTAATTTTCTTGCTCAGCTGTCCCACTTGTGCCTCCAAATTTCTAATGGATGACCTTGTTTCAGTCATGAAACTTTGAGTGGTTTTGATTAGATCAGAGACCATGGTTGCTAAGTCAAAGTGGTTCTGCTTAGAACTCTCTGTCTGTTGCTGAGAAGATGATGGAAAAGGCTTGCCATTGCTAAACCTGTTTCTTCCACCATTATTGTTGTTGAAACCTTGTTGAGGTCTCTGTTGATCCTTCCATGAGAGATTTGGATGATTTCTCCATGAAGAATTATAGTGGTTTCCATAGGGTTCTCCCATGTAATTCACCTCTTCCATTGAAGGGTTCTCAGGATCATAAGCTTCTTCTTCAGATGAAGCATCCTTAGTACTGCCTGGTGCATTTTGCATTCCAGCCAGACTTTGAGAAATCAAATTGACTTGCTGAGTCAATATTTTGTTCTGAGCCAATATGGCATTCAGAGTATCAATCTCAAGAACTCCTTTCTTCTGATTTGTCCCATTGTTCACAGGATTCCTTTCAGAAGTGTACATGAATTGGTTATTTGCAACCATTTTAATTAGTTCTTGAGCTTCTGTAGGCGTCTTCTTCAGATGAAGAGATCCTCCAGCAGAGCTATCCAAAGACATCTTGGACAGTTCAGACAGACCATCATAGGAAATACCTATGATGCTCCATTCAGAAAGCATGTCAGAGGGACACTTTCTGATCAATTGTTTGTATCTTTCCCAAGCTTCATAGAAGGATTCTCCTTCCTTCTGTCTGAAGGTTTGGACTTCCACTCTAAGCTTACTCAATTTTTGAGGTGGAAAGAACTTTGCCAAGAAGGCATTGACTAGCTTTTCCCAAGAGTTCAGGCTTTCTTTAGGTTGTGAGTCCAACCATATCCTAGCTTTGTCTCTTACAGCAAAAGGGAATAGCATAAGTCTGTAGACCTCAGGGTCAACCCCATTAGTCTTGACAGTGTCACAGATTTGCAAGAATTCAGCTAAAAACTGATGAGGATCTTCCAATGGAAGTCCATGGAACTTGCAATTCTGTTGCATTAGAGAAACTAATTGAGGCTTAAGCTCAAAGTTGTTTGCTCCAATGGCAGGGATAGAGATGCTTCTCCCATAGAAGTCGGGAGTAGGTGCAGTAAAGTCACCAAGCACCTTCTTTGTATTGTTGGCATTGTTGTTGTTTTCGGCTGCCATGGGTTCTTCTTCTTTGAAGATTTCTGTTAGGTCCTCTACAGAGAGTTGTGCCTTAGCTTCTCTTAGCTTTCGCTTCAAGGTCCTTTCAGGTTCAGGGTCAGCCTCAACAAGAATGTTTTTGTCTTTGCTCCTGCTCATATGAAAGAGAGGAGAACAAGAAAAGTATGGAATCCTCTATGTCACAGTATAGAGATTCCTTGAGGTGTCAGAGGAAAAGAAAAATAGAAGGAAGAAGTAGAAGAATTCAAACTTATCAAGAGAGATGGAGTTCGAATTGTTCATTGAGGAATAATGTTAGTCCATAAATAAAAGGATGTGAGAAGAGGGGAAGAAATTTTCGAAAATTAAGTAAAAGATTTTAAAAACATTTTAAAAAAATACTAATTGATTTTCGAAAACTAAGAGTGGAAAAGAAATCAAGTGATTTTTGAAAAAGATTTTGAAAGTAGAAATCAAAAAGATATGATTGAAAACTATTTTGAAAAAGATGTGAGAAAGATATATGATTGAAAAGATATGATTTGAAAAAAAATTTAAAAAGATTTGATTTTAAAAATTAATGACTTAGCTAACAAGAAAAGATATGATTCAAACATTGAACCTTTCTCAACAGAAAAGGCAACATACTTGAAATGTTGAATCAAATCATTAATTGATAGCAAGTATTTTTGAAAATGGAAAGAAATTGATTTTGAAAAAGATTTGATTGAAAATATATGATTTGAAAAAGATTTGATTTTGAAAAATTTTGAAAACTTGAAAAAAATTTGCATTAAAAACAAAATCTTCCCTCTTATGCCATCCTGGCGTTAAACGCCCAGAATGGTGCACATTCTGGCGTTTAATGCCCAAAACACTACCCTTTTGGGCGTTAAACGCCCAACCAGGCACCCTGCTGGCGTTTAAACGCCAGTTTGCCTTCCTCACTGGGCATTTTGAACGCCCAGCTTTTTCTGTATAATTCCTCTGCTGTATGTTCTGAATCTTCAATTCTCTGTATTATTGACTTGAAAAGACACAAATTAAAAATTTTTGGATTTTTAATGATGAGGAACAATCAAAATGCAACTAAAATCAAATAACAATGCATGCAAGACACCAAACTTAGCAGTTTGTATACTACTGACACTAACAAAATGAGAATGCATATGACAAACAACAAAAATACTCAAGATAAGAGAATTTAAAGATCAGAGCAAGAAAGTTATCAAGAACATCTTGAAGATCACTTAAGACACATGAATGAATGCAAAAAGAACAGAAACATGCAATTGACACCAAACTTAACATGAGACACTAGACTCAACAAGAAACATACAATATTTTTGGTTTTTATGATTTTGTAAATTTTTTTTTGGGTTTTTCGAAAATTAAGTGGAAAAGAAAATAAAGATATCAAAATTCTTAATGAGAATTCCAGGAATCATGCAATGTTAGTCTAAAGCTTCAGTCTAAAGAAATTAGACATGGCTAGCCAAGCTTCAGCAGGACATTACATTCAAGAGCTAAATTGATGAGAATCAATCAGCTTTGGTGATGATAAGAACATCACCTTGAAACACTAGAATTCATTCTTAAGAACTCTAAAGAAAAATACCTAATCTAAGCAACAAGATGAACCGTCAGTTGTCCAAACTTAAAACAATCCCCGGCAACGGCGCCAAAAACTTGGTGCACGAAATTGTGATCATCAATGGCGCCATCAACATGGTACGCTCAATTGCAATCTCAACTCTTTATCACAACTTCGCACAACTAACCAGCAAGTGCACTGGGTCGTCCAAGTAATAAACCTTACGCGAGTAAGGGTCGATCCCACGGAGATTGTTGGTATGAAGCAAGCTATGGTCATCTTGTAAATCTCAGTCAGGTAGATTCAAATGAGTATGGGTGATATATGAATAAAGCATAAAGATAGAGATAGAGATACTTATGTAATTCATTGGTGAGAAATTCAGATAAGCGAATGGAGATACTTTGTCCCTTCCGTCTCTCTGCTTTCCTATTGTCTACATCCAATCCTTCTTACTCCTTTCCATGGCAAGCTGTATGTTGGGCATCACCGTTGTCAGTGGCTACAGTCCCGTCCTCTCAGTGAAAATGTTCAACGCACCCTGTCACGGCATAGCTAATCATCTGTCAGTTCTCAATCAGGTTGGAATAGAATCCATTGATTCTTTTGCGTCTGTCACTAATGCCCAGCCTTCAGGAGTTTGAAGCTCGTCACAGTCATTCAATCATTGAATCCTACTCAGAATACCACAGACAAGGTTTAGACCTTCCGGATTCTCTTGAATACCGCCATCAATTCTAGCTTATACCACGAAGATTCCGATTAAGAAATCCAAGAGATAAACATTCAAGCCTTGTTTGCTTGTAGAACGGGAGTGCTTGTCAAGCACGCGTTCATAAGTGAGAATGATGATGAGCATCACAAAATCATCACATTCATCAAGTTCTTGAGTGCGAATGAATATCTTGGAATAAGAACAAGCTTAATTGAATAGAAGAACAATAGTAATTGCATTAATACTCGAGGTACAGCAGAGCTCCACACCTTAATCTATGGTGTGTAGAAACTCCACCGTTGAAAATACATAAGAACAAAAGTGATCATTGGCTTCGGCCCCAAAGAGGGAACCAGAGGAACCAAGATCGAAAATGATCCAAAGATTCAAAGATCTAAAGATGAAAATACAATAGCAAAAGGTCCTATTTGTAGAGAACTAGTAGCCTAGGGTTTACAGAGATGAGTAAATGACATAAATAAAAATCCACTTCCAGGCCCACTTGGTGTGTGCTTGGGCTGAGCATTGAAGCATTTTCGTGTAGAGACTTTTCTTGGAGTTAAACGCCAGCTTTTGTGCCAGTTTGGGCGTTTAACTCCCATTCTTGTGCCAGTTCAGGCGTTTAACGCCGGGCAGTTTTGAGCTGACTTGGAACGCCAGTTTGGACCATCAAATCTCGGGCAAAGTATAGACTATTATACATTGCTGGAAAGCCCAGGATGTCTAATTTCCAACGCCGTTCAGAGCGTGCCAATTGGGCTTCTGTAGCTGCAGAAAATCCACTACGAGTGCAGGGAGGTCAGAATCCAACAGCATCTGCAGTCCTTTTCAGCCTCTGAATCAGATTTTTGCTCAGGTCCCTCAATTTCAGCCAGAAAATACCTGAAATCACAGAAAAACAAACAAACTCATAGTAAAGTCCAGAAAAGTGAATTTTAACTAAAAACTAATAAAAATATACTAAAAACTAACTAAAACATACTAAAAACATACTAAAAACAATGCCAAAAAGCGTATAAATTATCCGCTCATCATGAAGCTCAGATTCTAATTAGATGAGCAGGACTAGTAGCTTTTTGCTTCAGAACAGTTTTGGCATCTCACTTTATCCTTTGAAATTTAGAATGATTGGCATCCATAGAAACTCATAATTCGGATAGTATTATTGATTCTCCTAGTGTAGTATGTTGATTCTTGAACACATTTACTTTATGAGTCTTGGCCGTGGCCCTAAGCACTTTGTTTTCCAGTATTACCACCGGATACATAAATGCCACAGACACATAACCGGGTGAACCTTTTCAGATTGTGACAGCTTTGCTAAAGTCCCCAATTAGAGGTGTCCAGAGTTCTTAAGCACACTCTTTTGCCTTGGATCACGACTTTAACCACTCAGTCTCAAGCTTTTCACTTGGACCTGCATGCCACAAGCACATGGTTAGGGACAGCTTGATTTAGCCGCTTAGGCCTGGATTTATTTCCTTGGGCCCTCCTATCCATTGATGCTCAAAGCCTTGGATCCTTTTCACCCTTGCCTTTTGGTTTAAAGGGCTATTGGCTTTTTCTACCTCTTTTGCTTTCTTTTCACTACTTTTTCTTGCTTCAAGAATCAATTTTATGATTTTTCATATCAGCAATAATATTTCTCTTGTTCATCATTCTTTCAGGAGCCAACAATTTTAACATTCATAAAATTCAATATCAAAATTATGCACTGTTCAAGTATTCATTTAGAAGACAAAAAGTATTGCCACCACATATAAATAATTAGAATTTTCCTTATTAAGAACTCGTAAAAAAATATTGCCTCTTTATTCTAAAAATCTACTATTTTATTCATGTTTGATGATGATGAGAAAAATAACTTATAGCTAAATTGGAAATAAAATCAAAATAGATATACTAATTACTACTACTCCTATATAACTTCTAAGGTAAATTCCTATAAGAACAACTATCACAGAAGTAAAGCTAAGATTAGGACTCAACAATCTTTATTTTGGGAAGTGGATGTTCCTCTAGTCTGTGGGGTGCTTGGTCCTTCAAGAGATAATTTCTGACGCTTCAGTTCCTTCAAGTCACGCCTTTGCTCTTCTTGTTCCCCAAGCAGTTTACAAAGCATGCTATTTTGATTATTCTGTTCTTCTTTTATTTGGTCCATAGCTTCTTGCAACTTGGTAACCGATGCTTCAAGATGCTCCCAGTATTCAAATTGAGGGATTTCTGGGAGGAATTCCTGTGCTCTCCTCTTGATGGGGTCATCCTGCACTTGTTTTTCCATTGATATTTTGGTGATTGGTCGCTCAACTGAGATATACTCAGTTATTCCCATCTTTACTCCAACATCTTTACATAGCATAGATATTAAGCTAGGATAAGCCAATTTGGCATCTTTGGAGTTCTTGTTTGCAATTATGTAAAGTTCACACGAAATCAACTGATGAACTTCCACTTCTCTTCCTAACATAATACAGTGGATCATCACTGCTCTTTTAATGGTGACTTCAGAACAATTGCTAGTGGGCAGTATAGAACACCCAATGAAGTCCAGCCAGCCTCTGGCAACTGATTTGAGATCTTTTCTCTTGAGTTGATTTGGGACGCCCTTGGTGCTGGTGGTCCACCTGGTTCCAGGGATGCATATGTCCTCTAGAATCTTGTCCAGGCCCTTATTTGTTCTCATCATTCTCCTATTAAAGGAGTCTGGGTCATCTTTCAGCTGAGGTAGCTTAAAGATCTCCCTGATTTTGTTAGGGTGGATGTGAACAATCTTTCCTCTGACCAATGTCCGATAGTCATAGAAGGCAGTTCCAGATATTCTCTGCCTGTCTATTTGCCACAGATTAGTGTAGAATTCCTGAACCATGTTTCTTCCCACCTTTGTTTCAGGATTAGCTAGGATTTCCCAGCTCCTGTTTCGAATTTGCTCTTGGATCTCCGGATATTCATCTTCTTTCAGATCGAATTTGACTTCCGGGATCATTGACCTTAGACCCATTATTTTGTAGTAATGGTCTGAATGTTCTTTGGTTAAGAACTTCCCTTGATTCCAAAGTGGTTTTGGAATACTCTCTTTCTTGCCTCTTGGAGTGGGTTGTTTTCCTTTAGGAGCCATGATCTTAGTGGGTGTGGTTTAGTGATCACGGATAAACACATCAAACTTAGAGGTTTGCTTGTCCTCAAGAAAAAGAAAAGAAAGGAGAGAGATAGAAGGAGAGCTAGTTTTCAAATTGTTGGGGAAAGGAGAGAGGCCGAATGTGGATTTAAAGGGAGGGGGTTGATGACAAGTCATCATATACCTATTTTTCTATGCTTTTTCATACAAGAAATTGATAAATTGTGCTTAAATATTGAATGCTTTTATACTTAATTGGTATATTTCCTTGATCTTTTAATTTTATAAATCTTGTAGGAAATAAGAAGAAAAAGAAGAAAAGAAGCACAAAAAAGGAGAAAAAAAGAGCTTTGGGACACACTTTGAAGTTGGAGCACACTTTGGAGCCTTAGGCCACGCTTTTAAAAGCGTGGCTGGTATGCGAAGTTTTGATCACTACTTTTCACAACTCAAATAATCCCTAGTAATGGCCCCAAAGACTTGGTGCTCAATACCATGGCATAAACACAACTTCGCACAACTAACCAGCAAGTGCACTGGGTCGTCCAAGTAATAAACCTTACGCGAGTAAGGGTCGATCCCACGGAGATTGTTGGTATGAAGCAAGCTATGGTCACCTTGTAAATCTTAGTCAGGCAGACTCAAATGGGTATAAATGATGAATAAAACATAAAGATAAAGATAGAGATACTTATGTAATTCATTGGTGAGAACTTCAGATAAGCGAATGAATATGCATTGTCCCTTCCGTCTCTCTGCTTTCCTACTGTCTTCATCCAATCCTTCTTACTCCTTTCCATGGCAAGGTGTATGCAAGGGTTTCACCGTTGTCAGTGGCTACCTCCCATCCTCTCAGTGGAAATGTTCAACGCACCCTGTCACGGCACGGCTATCCAGCTGTCGGTTCTCGATCATGTCGGAATAGAATCCAGTGATTCTTTTGCGTCTGTCACTAACGCCCCACAATCGCGAGTTTGAAGCTCGTCACAGTCATTCAATCATTGAATCCTACTCAGAATACCACAGACAAGGTTTAGACCTTCCGGATTCTCTTGAATGCCGCCATCAATTCTAGCTTATACCACAAAGACTCGGATCTCACGGAATGGCTCGCTCGTTTGTCAGGCGAGCGCTCGGTTGTCAGGCGATCAACCATGCGTCGTGTATCAGGAATCCAAGAGATATTCACCCAATCTAAGGTAGAACGGAGGTGGTTGTCAGTCACACGTTCATAGGTGAGAATGATGATGAGTGTCACGGATCATCACATTCATCAAGTTGAAGAACAAGTGATATCTTGGAACAAGAACAAGCTGAATTGAATAGAAGAACAATAGTAATTGCATTAATACTCGAGGTACAGCAGAGCTCCACACCTTAATCTATGGTGTGAAGAAACTCCACCGTTGAAAATACATAAGAACAATAGTGATCATTGGTTTCGGCCCCAGAGAGGGAACCAGAAGAACCAAGATGAAAATACAATAGTAAAAGGTCCTACTTATAGGGAAATAGTAGCTTAAGAATTACAAAGATGAGTAAATGACATAAAAATCCACTTCCGGGCCCACTTGGTGTGTGCTTGGGCTGAGCATTGAAGCATTTTCGTGTAGAGACTCTTCTTGGAGTTAAACGCCAGCTTTTGTGCCAGTTTGGGCGTTTAACTCCCACTTTGGTGCCAGTTCCGGCGTTTAACGCTGGAAATTCTGAAGGTGACTTTGAACGCCGGTTTGGGCCATCAAATCTTGAGCAAAGTATAAACTATCATATATTGCTGGAAAGCCCAGGATGTCTACTTTCCAACGCCGTTGAGAGCGCGCCCATTGGGCTTCTGTAGCTCCAGAAAATCCACTTCGAGTGCAGGGAGGTCAGAATCCAACAGCATCTGCAGTCCTTTTCAGTCTCTGAATCAGATTTTTGCTCAGGTCCCTCAATTTCAGCCAGAAAATACCTGAAATCACAGAAAAACACACAAACTCATAGTAAAGTCCAGAAAAGTGAATTTTAACTAAAAACTAATAAAAATATACTAAAAACTAACTAAATCCTACTAGAAGCATACTAAAACAATGCCAAAAAGCGTATAAATTATCCGCTCATCACAACACCAAACTTAAATTGTTGCTTGTCCCCAAGCAACTGAAAATCAAATAAGATAAAAAGAAGAGAATATGCAATGAATTCCAAAAACATCTATGAAGATCAGTATTAATTAGATGAGCGGGGCTTTTAGCTTTTTGCCTCTGAACAGTTTTGGCATCTCACTCTATCCTTTGAAATTCAGAATGATTGGCTTCTTTAGGAACTCAGAATCCAGATAGTGTTATTGATTCTCCTAGTTAAGTATGATGATTCTTGAACACAGCTACTTTATGAGTCTTGGCCGTGACCCAAAGCACTCTGTCTTCCAGTATTACCACCGGATACATACATGCCACAGACACATAATTGGGTGAACCTTTTCAGATTGTGACTCAGCTTTGCTAGAGTCCCCAATTAGAGGTGTCCAGGGTTCTTAAGCACACTCTTTTTGCCTTGGATCACAACTTTATTTCTTTCTTTTTCTTTCCTTTTTCTCTTTCTCCTTTTTTTTCGTTTTTTTTTGTATTCACTGCTTTTTCTTGCTTCAAGAATCATTTTTATGATTTTTCAGATCCTCAGTAACATGTCTCCTTTTTCATCATTCTTTCAAGAGCCAACAATTTTAACATTCATGAACCACAAATTCAAAAGACATATGCACTGTTCAAGCATACATTCAGAAAACAAAAGTGTTGCCACCACATCAAAATAATTAATCTGTTATAAAATTCAAAATTCATGCAATTCTTCTCTTTTTCAATTAAGAACATTTTTTTAACAAAGGTGATGGATTCATAGGACATTCATAACTTGAAGGCATAGACACTAATGATCATAAGACACAAACATGGATAAACATAAGCATGAAATTTCGAAAAACAGAAAAATAAAGAACAAGGAGATTAAAGAACGGGTCCACCTCAGTGATGGCGGCTTGTTCTTCCTCTTGAAGGTCCTATGGAGTGCTTGAGCTCCTCAATGTCTCTTCCTTGTCTTTGCTGCTCCTCTCTCATGATTCTTTGATCTTCTCTAATTTCATGGAGGAGGATGGAATGTTCTTGGTGCTCCACCCTTAGTTGTCCCATGTTGGAACTCAATTCTCCTAGGGAGGTGTTGATTTGCTCCCAATAGTTTTGTGGAGGAAAGTGCATCCCTTGAGGCATCTCAGGGATTTCATGATGAGTGGGGTCTCTTGTTTGCTCCATCCTTTTCTTAGTGATGGGCTTGTCCTCATCAATGAGGATGTCTCCTTCTATGTCCACTCCAATTAAATAACAGAGGTGACAAATGAGATGAGGAAAGGCTAACCTTGCCAAGGTAGAGGACTTGTCCGCCACCTTATAGAGTTCTTGGGCTATAACCTCATGAACTTCCACTTCCTCTCCAATCATGATACTATGAATCATGATGGCCCGGTCTATAGTAACTTTGGACCGGTTGCTAGTGGGAATGATTGAGCGTTGGATAAACTCCAACCATCCTCTAGCCACGGGCTTGAGGTCATGCCTTCTCAATTGAACCGACTTTCCTCTTGAATCTCTCTTCCATTGGGCGCCCTCTTCATAAATGTTTATGAGAACTTGGTCCAACCTTTGATCAAAGTTGACCCTTTTTGAGTTTGAAAGGGATCTCGGGGATCACCTTCTTCAAGGCCACAACTTCATAGAAGTGGTCTTGATGCACCCTTGAGATGAATCTCTCCATCTCCCATGACTCAGAGGTGGAAGCTTTTGCCTTCCCTTTCCTCTTTCTAGAGGTTTCTCCGGCCTTGGATGCCATAAATGGTTATGGAAAAACAAAAAGCAATGCTTTTACCACACCAAACTTATAAGGTTTGCTCGTCCTCGAGCAAAAGAAGAAAGAAGAGAGTAGAAGAAGAAGAAATGGAGGATATGGAGGTGGCTTTGTGGTTCGGCCAAAGGGAGGAAAAGTAGTGTTTAGGGTGTGTGAAAATGAAGGAGTGAAGATGGGTTTATATAGGGGTGAAGAGAGGGGAAGGGTTCGGCCATTATGGGTGGGTTTGGGAGGAAAAGTGGTTTGAATTTGAATGGTGAGGTAGGTGGGGTTTTATGAAGGATGGATGTGAGTGGTGAAGAGAAAGATGGGATTTGATAGGTGAAGGGTTTTTGGGGAAGAGGTGTTGAGGTGATTGGTGAATGGGTGAAGAAGAGAGAGGGTGGTGGGGTAGGTGGGGATCCTGTGGGGTCCACAGATCCTGAGGTGTCAAGGAAAATTCAACCCTGCACCAAGTGGCGTGCAAAAATGCACTCTGTGCCAATTCTGGCGTTAAACGCCGGGTTGGTGCCCATTTTTGCCGTTTAACGCCAGCTTCTTGCCCTTTCCTGGCGTTTAACGCCAGTCTGGTGCCCCTTTCTGGCGTTAAACGCCCAGAATGGTGCCAGACTGGGCGTTAAACGCCCAACTGCTACCCTTACTGGCGTTTAAACGCCAGCAGGATCTTCCTCCAGGGTGTGCTGTTTTTCTTCCTGTTTTTCATTCTGTTTTTGCTTTTTCAATTGATTTTGTGACTTCCCATGATCATCAACCTAAAGATAACATAAAATAACAAGGGAAAATAGATAAAATATAACATTGGGTTGCCTCCCAACAAGCGCTTCTTTAATGTCAGTAGCTTGACAGAGGGCTCTCATGGAGCCTCACAGATACTCAGAGCAATGTTGGAACCTCCCAACACCAAACTTAGAGTTTGATTGTGGGGGCTCTGTTTGACTCTGTTTTGAGAGAAGCTGTTCATGCTTCCTCTCCATGGTGACAGACTGATATCCTTGAGCCTTAAACACAAAGGATTCTTCATTCACTTGAATGATCAATTCACCTCTGTCAACATCAATCACAGCCTTTGCTGTGGCTAGGAAGGGTCTGCCAAGGATGATAGATTCATCCATGCACTTCCCAGTCTCTAGGACTATGAAATCAGCAGGGATGTAATGGTCTTTAATCTTCAGCAAAACATCCTCTACAAGTCCATAAGCTTGTTTTCTTGAATTGTCTGCCATCTCTAGTGAGATTCTTGCAGCTTGTACCTCAAAGATCCCTAGCTTCTCCATTACAGAGAGAGGCATGAGGTTTATACTTGACCCTAAGTCACACAGAGCCTTCTTGAAGGTCATGATGCCTATGGTACAAGGTATTGAAAACTTCCCAGGATCTTGTCTCTTTTGAGGTAATTTCTGCCTAGACAAGTCATTCAGTTCTTTGGTGAGCAAAGGGGGTTCATCCTCCCAAGTTTCATTACCAAACAACTTGTCATTTAGCTTCATGATTGCTCCAAGGTACTTGGCAACTTGCTCTTCAGTGACATACTCATCCTCTTCAGAGGAAGAATACTCATCAGAGCTCATGAATGGCAGAAGTAAATCCAATGGAATCTCTATGGTCTCATTTTGAGCCTCAGATTCCCAAGGTTCCTCATTGGGGAACTCATTGGAGGTCAGTGGACGTCCATTGAGGTCTTCCTCAGTGGCGTTCACTGCCTCTTCATCCTCTCCAAGTTCGGCCATATTGATGGCCTTGCACTCTCCTTTTGGATTGTCTTCTGTATTGCTTGGAAGAGTACTAGGAGGGAGTTCAGTAATTTTCTTGCTCAGCTGTCCCACTTGTGCCTCCAAGTTTCTAATGGAGGACCTTGTTTCAGTCATGAAACTTTGAGTGGTTTTGATTAGATCAGAGACCATGGTTGCTAAGTCAGAGTGGTTCTGCTTAGAACTCTCTGTCTGTTGCTGAGAAGATGATGGAAAAGGCTTGCCATTGCTAAACCTGTTTCTTCCACCATTATTGTTGTTGAAACCTTGTTGAGGTCTCTGTTGATCCTTCCATGAGGGATTTGGATTATTTCTCCATGAAGAATTATAGGTGTTTCCATAGGGTTCTCCCATGTAATTCACCTCTTCCATTGAAGGGTTCTCAGGATCATAAGCTGCTTCTTCAGATGAAGCATCTTTAGTACTGCCTGGTGCATTTTGCATTCCAGACAGACTTTGAGAAATCACATTGACTTGCTGAGTCAATATCTTGTTCTGAGCCAGTATGGCATTCAGAGTATCAATCTCAAGAACTCCTTTCTTCTGATTTGTCCCATTATTCACAGGATTCCTTTCAGAAGTGTACATGAATTGGTTATTTGCAACCATTTCAATTAGTTCTTGAGCTTCTGTAGGCGTCTTCTTCAGATGAAGAGATCCTCCAGCAGAGCTATCCAAAGATATCTTGGATAGTTCAGAGAGACCATCATAGAAAATACATATGATGCTCCATTCAGAAAGCATGTCAGAAGGACATTTTCTGATCAATTGTTTGTATCTTTCCCAAGCTTCATAGAGGGATTCACCTTCCTTCTGTCTGAAGGTTTGGACTTCCATTCTAAGCTTACTCAATTTTTGAGGTGGAAAGAACTTTGCCAAGAAGGCATTGACTAGCTTTTCCCAAGAGTTCAGGCTGTCTTTAGGTGGTAAGTCCAACCATATTCTAGCTCTGTCTCTTACAGCAAAAGGGAATAGCATAAGTCTGTAGACCTCAGGGTCAACCCCATTAGTCTTGACAGTGTCACAGATTTGCAAGAATTCAACTCAAAACTGATGAGGATCTTCCAATGGAAGTCCATGGAACTTGCAATTCTGTTGCATTAGAGAAACTAATTGAGGCTTAAGCTCAAAGTTGTTTGCTCCAATGGCAGGGATAGAGATGCTTCTCCCATAGAAGTCGGGAGTAGGTGCAGTAAAGTCACCCAGCACCTTCCTTGCATTGTTGGCATTATTGTTGTTTTCGGCTGCCATGTCTTCTTCTTCTTTGAAGATTTCTGTTAGGTCCTCTACAGAGAGTTGTGCCTTAGCTTCTCTTAGCTTTCGCTTCAAGGTCCTTTCAGATTCAGGGTCAGCCTCAACAAGAATGCTTTTGTCTTTGCTCCTGCTCATATAAAAGAGAAGAGAACAAGAAAATGTGGAATCCTCTATGTCACAGTATAGAGATTCCTTGAGGTGTCAGAGGAACAGAAAAATAGAAGGAAGAGGTAGAAGAATTCGAACTTAGTGAGATAGATTTCGAATTGTGCATTGAGGAGGAGTGGTACTCCATAAATAGAAGGATGTGAGAAGAGGGGAAGAAATTTTCGAAAATTAAGTAAAAGATTTTAAAAACATTTTGAAAAAGATTTTGAAGAAGATATGATTGAAAAATTTTTTGAAAAAGATGTGATTAAAAAGATATGATTGAAAAGTTATGGTTTTAAAAAGATATGCTTGAGAAGATATGATTTGAAAAACAATTTTAAAAAGATTTGATTTTAAAAATTAATGACTTGGCTAACAAGAAAAGATATGATTCAAACATTAAACCTTTCTCAACAGAAAAGGCAACTTACTTGAAATGTTGAATCAAATCATTAATTGATAGCAAGTATGGAAAGAAATTGATTTTGAAAAAGATTTGATTTTGAAATCTTTGAAAACTTGAAAACAATTTGCATTAAAAACAGAATCTTCCCTCTTGTGCCATCCTGGCGTTAAAAGCCCAGAATGGTGCACATTCTGGCGTTTAACGCCCAAAGCTCTACCCTTTTGGGCGTTAAACTTCTAGCCAGGTATCCTGGCTGGCGTTTAAACGCCAGTTTTCCTTCTTCACTGGGCGTTTTGAACGCCCAGCTTTTTCTGTGTAATTCCTCTGCTGCATGTACTGAATCTTCAGTTCTCTGTATTATTGACTTGAAAATAGAACCAAGATCAAATAAACAATGCATGCAAGACACCAAACTTAAAATAAGACACTAGACTTAAACAAGAAACATAAAATATTTTTGGTTTTTATGATTTTGTAAAATTTTTTTGGTTTTTTTCGAAAATTAAGTGGAAAAGAAAATAAAAGTATCAAAATTCTTAATGAGAATTCCAGGAATCATGCAATGCTAGTCTAAGACTTCGGTCCAGGAATTAGACATGGCTTCACAGTCAGCCAAGCTTTCAAAGAAAGCTTCGGTCCAAAACACTAGACATGGCCAATGGCCAGCCAAGCCTTAGCAGATCATTGCTCCAATAGCAAGATTGATAGAAATCAACAAGCTCTTGTGATGATCAGTTGAAACCTCGGTCCAATAAGATTAGACATGGCTTCACAGCCAGCCAGACTTCAACAGATCATCATGAAACTCTAGAACTCATTCTTAAGAATTATGAAAAATACCTAATCTAAGCAACAAGATGAACCGTCAGTTGTCCATACTCGAAACAATCCCCGGAAACGGCGCCAAAAACTTGGTATGCGAAGTTTTGATCACTACTTTTCACAACTCAAATAATCCCTAGTAATGGCCACAAAGACTTGGTGCTCAATACCATGGCATAAACACAACTTCGCACAACTAACCAGCAAGTGCACTGGGTCGTCCAAGTAATAAACCTTACGCGAATAAGGGTCGATCCCACGGAGATTGTTGGTATGAAGCAAGCTATGGTCACCTTGTAAATCTTAGTCAGGCAGACTCAAATGGGTATAAATGATGAATAAAACATAAAGATAAAGATAGAGATACTTATGTAATTCATTGGTGAGAACTTCAGATAAGCGAATGAAGATGCTTTGTCCCTTCCGTCTCTCTGCTTTCCTACTGTCTTCATCCAATCCTTTTTACTCCTTTCCATGGCAAGCTGTGTGCAAGGGTTTCACCGTTGTCAGTGGCTACCTCCCATCCTCTCAGTGGAAATGTTCAACGCACCCTGTCACGGCACGGCTATCCAGCTGTCGGTTCTCGATCATGTCGGAATAGAATCCAGTGATTCTTTTGCGTCTGTCACTAACGCCCCACAATCGCGAGTTTGAAGCTCGTCACAGTCATTCAATCATTGAATCCTACTCAGAATACCACAGACAAGGTTTAGACCTTCCGGATTCTCTTGAATGCCGCCATCAATTCTAGCTTATACCACGAAGACTCTGATCTCACGGAATGGCTGGCTCGTTTGTCAAGCGAGCGCTCGGTTGTCAGGCGATCAACCATGCGTCGTGTATCAGGAATCCAAGAGATATTCACCCAATCTAAGGTAGAACGGAGGTGGTTGTCAGTCACACGTTCATAGGTGAGAATGATGATGAGTGTCATGGATCATCACATTCATCAAGTTGAAGAACAAGTGATATCTTGGAACAAGAACAAGCTGAATTGTATAGAAGAACAATAGTAATTGCATTAATACTCGAGGTACAGCAGAGCTCCACACCTTAATCTATGGTGTGTAGAAACTCCACCGTTGAAAATACATAAGAACAATAGTGATCATTGGTTTCGGCCCCAGAGAGGGAACCAGAAGAACCAAGATGAAAATACAATAGTAAAAGGTCCTACTTATAGGGAAATAGTAGCTTAAGAATTACAAAGATGAGTAAATGACATAAAAATCCACTTCCGGGCCCACTTGGTGTGTGCTTGGGCTAAGTATTGAAGCATTTTCATGTAGAGACTCTTCTTGGAGTTAAACGCCAGCTTTTGTGCCAGTTTGGGCGTTTAACTCCCACTTTGGTGCCAGTTCCGGCGTTTAACGCTGGGAATTCTGAAGGTGACTTTGAACGCCGGTTTGGGCCATCAAATCTTGGACAAAGTATGGACTATCATATATTGCTGGAAAGCCCAGGATGTCTACTTTCTAACGCCGTTGAGAGCGCACCAATTGGGCTTCTGTGGCTCCACAAAATCTACTTCGAGTGCAGGGAGGTCAGAATCCAACAGCATCTGTAGTCCTTTTCAGTCTCTGAATCAGATTTTTGCTCAGGTCCCTCAATTTCAGCTAGAAAATACCTGAAATCACAGAAAAAAACACAAACTCTTAGTAAAGTCCAGAAAAGTGAATTTTAACTAAAAACTAATAAAAATATACTAAAAACTAACTAAATCCTACTAGAAGCATACTAAAACAATGCCAAAAAGCGTATAAATTATCCGCTCATCAGTGGCCCATGACCAAATTAAAGGAGAATAGGCAATCAGCACACACTGCCCTGCTCCTGCCAAGGGCAGAGCAGTATCGTGATGCAAAGTGAGGTTGGAAGCAAGAATTTTCGCTAAGGTAAAATCTGGGCGCTCACAACATGACCATGCCTCTTTCAAAGGGCTATAACTTGAGCTACAAATGTCCGATTGATGTGCTTCTAGTTGCGTTGGAAAGCTGACATTTAGAGCTTTCCAACGATATATAGCAATCCATATTTGGCGTACAATTGAGGCATGAGTGAAAGGCATCTTTTAGGGCCAAAAATAAGCGAAAATAAACCAAAGTGCTTCCACCAAGGTTCGAAGCTGGAGCCTCACTCCAAAGCAAAGTAGCGCTCATTATTCTGCTCTGCCCTCTTGGAGAGCAGGGCAATGTCGTGCTCCCTTCATGAAAAATCAAGAAAAATTACTCCCCCAAATGTTTTCACAAGGGTTTGAACTTGGGAACTCTCCTTGGCGCACACAAGCATGAGCGCATGACACGGCCAGCGCACACATTGGCGCGCAGCTTGGACGCACGGGCAGGGAGGCAAGGCGCACCAAGGCAACATTGCCCTGCCCTCCACAAGGGCAGGGCAGCATCCTGAAGGTCTCTCCCACACTTGGCACGCGACATGCTTCCTCACACAACTTTCCTGCTCTGCCCTCCACAAGAGCAGAGCAGCCTCCTAGGAGCATCATGGGCCAAAATTCAACCAAAATCTCATTTAAATTCGATTCCTCTCCAAATTGAATCAAGGCCATGCAAACCCATTTCTCCTCAAATCCAAAGCAAGCTAAGCCCACATCATCACTCAAAGGCACAAGAACAAGCTAGAATTAGGATTTTCATTTAATTTGTTTTTCATTTCAATTTCATTTTATTTTGTAAAGCCTATATAAGGCATCATTTCCATCTTTGAAAAAGGGAAGCTCCATTAGAAAAAGGGCTAGCTCCACTAGGGAGCATTAGGATTTGAGAGCTCTCTCTCTTAGTTTTCATTTCTGTTTTGAATCTTGGATTGAGAAGTGAAGGAATTCTGTTTCATTCTCCCTCTGAGATTTCTCTTGTTTTCCTTGCTGCATAATTTTAGTGAATTGCAATTTGAATCAAAGTTCTCTTACTGCTTTCATCTTTAATTTTCCTGCATCTTGTTTGCTGTTGGATCAAGGAAGGGATTGAGATCTAGACTTGTTTTCTAGTCTCTTTGATTCCCTGAGATCAATTTTATTTTGCAATTTAGCTGAGCTCTTTGCTACTCTTCTATTTTTTTTACTGTTTCATTGAAATTGTCAAATGCTCTTTGAGATTTGAGAATTGATCTCAGTCTTCTACTACGTTTACTTTTCTGTAATTTCCTTTCCTGCATTCTGCACTTTCACATTTTTGTTCACATTGAGCTTGATTTAATTTCCTGCACATTTACATTTTCTGCAATTTAAATTTCCAGTTGCTTAATCTATTGCTTTCTTTAATTTCCAACACCCAGCCCCCTTTACATTTGATGCAATTTACATTTCTTGTCATTTAAGATTTTGTCAATTTACTTTTCTTGCTCTTTAAGTTTCCTGCCATTTACATTCTGCGATTTAAGTTCATTGCTATTTACATTCTGCTGCAACAATTCTCACTCATCAATGTTAGCTTGACTAAATTAATCACCCACTAATGTTGCTTGATCCATCAATCCCTGTGGGATCGACGTCAATCTAAGTGAGTTATTACTACTTGATGCGATCCGGTATACTTGCCGGTTGGATATGTGTGTTGGAAATTCGTTTTCCGCAAAAACACCCATCAGGGGTGGGTTTTCAAAAATTTTGAAGAAAGATAAAATAGAAGATATGATTTGTAAAAGATAAATATGATAGAAAAAAGATATAATTGAAAATTGAAAAGATATAGAAGATATTTGAAAAAGATAAATCTGAATTTTAGAAAAAAGATTTGGAGTGAGTTCCTATAGGAGTCTTGAATGCTGTTCTGTATGCCCACAGAGCATCATCCAAGCTTTTTGCCCAATCCCTTCTACGGTTAATCACAGTCCGTTCTAGGATTCTTTTAAGTTCTCTATTAGAGACTTTAGCTTACCCATTTGTCTGTGGATGATATGGAGTAGCTACCTTATGGCTAACTCCATATCGAACCAAAGTAGAGTAAAGCTGTTTATTGTAGAAATGAGTGCCCCCATCACTGATTAGTACTCTAGGGATACCAAATCTGCTGAAGATATGTTTCTGGAGGAATTTCAGCACTGTCTTAGTATCATTAGTGGGTGTTGCAATAGCTTCAACCCATTTGGATACATAATCCACTGCCACCAGAATATAAGTGTTTGAGTATGATGGTGGGAAAGGACCCATGAAGTCAATACCCCATACATCAAACAACTCAATCTCCAAGATCCCTTGTTGAGGCATGGCATAACTGTGAGGCAGATTGCCAGATCTTTGGCAACTATCACAATTAAGTACAAACACTCGGGAGTCTTTATAGAGAGTAGGCCAGTAGAAGCCATATTTGAGGACCCTTGTGGATATTCGCTCACTTTCAAAATGTCCTCCATACTGTGATCCATGGCAGTGCCAGAGGATCTTTTCTGCTTCTTCTTTAGGCACACATCTATGGATTACTCCGTCTGCACATCTATTGAAGAGATATGGTTCATCCCAAAGATAGTACTTTGCATCCGTGATCAATTTCTTTGATTGCTGCCTACTGTACTCTTTGGGTATGAATCTCATAGCCTTGTAGTTTGCAATGTCTGCAAACCATGGTGCTTCCTAAATGGCAAAAAGTTGCTCATCCGGAAAAATTTTAGAGATCTCAGTAAGAGGGAGGGACGCCCCTTCTACTGGTTCTATTCGGGACAAGTGATCTGTTACTTGGTTCTCTGTCCCTTTTCTGTCTCTTATTTCTATATCAAACTCCTGCAGAAGCAACACCCATCTGATGAGTCTGGGTTTTGAATCCTGCTTTGTGAGTAGATATTTAAGAGCAGCATGGTCAGGGTACACAATCACTTTTCATCCTACTAAATAAGATCTAAACTTGTCAATGGCGTAAACCACTGCAAGAAACTCTTTTTTTGTGGTTGTGTAGTTCTTCTCTGCGTCATTTAAAACATGACTGGTATAGTAAATGACGTGTAGAAGCTTGTCATGCCTTTGTCCCAATACTGCACCAATGGCATGGTCATTGGCATCACACATCAATTCAAATGGTAGTGTCCAGTCTGGTGCAGAGATGACTAGTGCTGTGACCAACTTAGCTTTCAGAGTCTCAAACGCCTGCAGACACTCCTTATCAAAGATAAATGGCGTGTCAGCAGCTAGCAGATTACTCTGAGGTTTGGCGATTTTTGAAAAGTCTTTTATAAACCTCCTATAGAATCCTGCATGCCCCAAAAAGCTTCTGATTGCCTTAACATTGGCAGGTGGTGGTAATTTTTCAATTACCTCTATCTTCGCTTGATCCACCTCTATTCCCTTGTTCGAAATTTTGTGCCCAAGGACAATTCCTTCAGTCACCATAAAGTTACATTTTTTCCAGTTTAAAACCAGGTTAGTCTCTTGGCACCTCTTTAGAACAAGTGCTAGATGGTCAAGACAGGAGTTGAATGAGTCTCCAAATACTGAAAAGTCATGCATGAAGACTTCCAGAAATTTTTTCACCATATCAGAGAAAATAGAGAGCATGCACCTTTGAAAGGTTGCAGGTGCATTGCACAGGCCAAATGGCATCCTTTTGTATGCAAATATGCCGGATGGACATGTGAATGCTGTTTTCTCTTGATCTTGGGGATCTACTGCAGTTTGATCATAACCTGAATATCCATCCAGGAAGCAGTAGTATTCATGACCTGCTAGTCTTTCTAACATTTGGTCTATGAATGGTAAAGGAAAATGATCCTTTCTGGTAGCTGTATTGAGCCTTCTGTAATCAATACACATACGCCACCCTGTAACTGTTCTTGTGGGAACTAGTTCATTTTTTTCATTATGGACCACTGTCATACCACCCTTCTTAGGGACGACTTGGACATGGCTTACCCAGGGGCTATCAGAAATGGGATAAATAATCCCAGCCTCTAGTAATTTAGTGACCTCCTTCTGCACCACCTCCTTCATGGCTGGATTCAGCCGCCTCTGTGGTTGAACCACAGGCTTAGCGTCACCCTCCAATAGGATCTTGTGCATGCATATGGCTGGGCTAATTCCCTTAAGATCACTGATGGACCACCCAAGAACTGTCTTGTGTGTCCTTAGCACTTGAATTAGTACTTTCTCTTCCTGTGGCTCTAAGGTAGAGCTTATGATTACAGGAAAGGTATCACCTTCTCCCAGAAATGCATATTTCAGGGATGGTGGTAATGATTTGAGCTCGGGTTTGGGAGGTTTCTCCTCTTCCTGAGGGATTTTCAGAGGTTCTATTATTCTCTCTGGTTCCTCTAGATCAGGCTGAACATCTTTAAAGACATCCTTTAGCTCTGATTCGAGACTCTCAGTCATATTGACTTCTTTTACCAGAGAGTCAATAATATCAATGCTCATGTAGTCATTTTGGGTGTCTGGATGCTGCATAGCTTTGACAACATTCAACTTAAACTCGTCCTCATTTACTTTCAGGGTCACTTCCCCTTTTTGGACGTCAATGAGGGTTCGTCCAGTTGCTAGGAAAGGTCTTCCTAGAATGAGAGTTGCACTCTTGTGCTCCTCCATTTCCAGCACCACAAAGTCAGTGGGAAAGGCAAATGACCCAACCTTGACGATCATGTCTTCAATTACGCCTGATGGGTATTTAATGGATCCATCAGCAAGTTGGAGACATATCCGGGTTGGTTTAACTTCATCAGTCAACCCAAGCTTTTTGATAGTAGCTGCAGGTATTAGGTTAATACTTGCCCCAAGATCACATAGAGCTTGCTTGGTACAAGTACCTTCTAATGTGTATGGTATCATAAAGCTTCCCGAATCTTTAAGATTTTCAGGTAAGTGATGTATGAAAACTTGTCTCTCAACAAATTTTCCTTCGGCAAGTATACCGAATTGTCGTCAAGTAAAACTCACAATAGAGTGAGGTCGTCTCCCACAAGGATTGATTGGTCAAGCAACTTTAGTTAGAAGAATATGCTAGTTGAGCTAAACAGAATTTAGATTGAGAATTTGCAGAAATTTAAATGACTGGAAAGTAAATAACAGAAATTAAAGTGCAGAATCTTAAATGGGGATTTGGGGTAATGAGCATGAAAATAAATGGCAAAAAGTAAAGAGAATGGGTAAGATCAGAAATGGGGTAATCATTGGGTTCAGGAGATGTTGCATTCTCCGGATCAAGTTCATTCTCATCTCTTCCTCAATCAATGCATTCGTTGATCTCCTTGGCAATGTTAGGTGATTGGATCCCAATTCCTTGGCAATCCAATCTCTCTAAGCTTGAACAATTGCCCAATTCCTTAATTTAATTGCTCATGGGAAGAGATAAAGTGTGGTCACTTATTATACCACATGTATTTCCAAATCAAAGTGTTGGGAGGATTACATGTCACTATATCCGCCCAGACCCCAATTTGGTCCAACTTGAGAAAACATTTCTAGCATGATCTCCTCATCCCTTTTCCAAAGCTCAAAGGAGATCCAATTATGGAGAGTTTCTTTTCCAAGACAACTAACTAATTGAATTAAGATCGAAAGCTTTCTAGTAAGATCAAGAGAAAAGAAAGAAGAAGAAGAATGAAAACTATATTTGATCCATCAAATTACAACAGAGCTCCCTAACCCAATGAAAGGGGTTTAGTTGTTTATAGCTCTAGAAATCAAAAATGGTAGAGAAGAAGAATCCATGCTAAAAGTGCAGAAAAGTAAATCTATAGAGAGTAGTTCCCAAATGTGCCAAGCTTCTCTATAGTTCAAAACTACTCCTATATATACTACTCCTCTTGATCTTCTAGTGAGTTCTTCAAGTCTTGGATGTGGGCTCTGGATCTTGAGTTGAAGCAGTTCTCATCTTTAGTGGGCCCACCTTACAGAGAAATATGAATTAGGCTTGGGTATTTAGTGAGATTAACGTTGAGTGCCATTGTGGGTTCGAGAACGTTAGGGGCATTCACTTTTTCCACTAACGTTCCAACCTTATATACTCACGTTAACTCCAACGTTAGTGGTCTTAACGTGACCACTAACGTTGCCTTTTCAATTTTTGGCCAACGTTATTGGGACTCACTTTTCCCAATAACGTTGGCTTATACCCCTTCGCGAACGTTAATGGGAATCACTTTTTCCATTAACGTTGCTTAATGCCTTTTGTTCCTACGTTAGAGTTCACGTTAGTGTAGCTAACGTGACTCTTAACGTAGGTGTGTTTCACCCTCGAGAGCGTTAGTGACACTCACCTTTGTTACTAACGCTCCAAATGCCCCAATTCTCTACGTTAGAACTCACATTAACTAAGTTAACGTGGCTCTTAACGTAGTAGTGATGCCATCTTCCAACGTTAGTGACAAAAGTGAGTGTCACTAATGTTGGCTCTTTGATCTTAACTCTACGTTAACTTTCACGTTAATGGTCTTAACGTGAAAATTAATGTAGGCAATGCTAGTTGGCCCAACGTTAGTGACAAAAGTGAGTGTCAATAACGTTGGCTTTTGTTTTCCTCTTCCACGTTAGAGTTCACGTTAACTAAGTTAATGTGACTCTTAACGTGGATCATTGCCAAGTTCTCCAACGTTAGTGGTGTTCACGTTTTCTCTTAAATTTGGAGTTCCCTTTTTCTTTTACGTTAACTACCACGTTAACTTAGTTAATGTGGCAAGTAACGTGAGCTTTGGATGGCTTCGCAGGCATTATTGGTGATCACTTTTCTCATTAACGTTGCAAGCTATTCACCATTCCACGGTAGTGTTCACGTTAACTAGGTTAACGTGAGTACTAACGTGATTCTTTCTTGCTTCCTTTGCCCTGAAATCAAGCAATTAAAGTGCATCAAAGCTCTAGCCAAAGTCATGAGATTATGCATAATCAATTTATCATGCAATTCTAGCAAAATTCTCATGAAATCATGCAAAGTTCACAATAGTTGCTTGAATCAAGGTGTGAGTGTATTTTCATCCAAAACTTGCCTTATTTACTAAGAAAATACATGAAACTACCCTAAAACAGTAAAGAAAAGGTCAGTGAAACTGGCCTAGATGCCCTGGCATCACAACACCAAACTTAAAGCTTGCTTGTCCCTAAGCAATTACTGAAGCATAAGAAGAATGAAATGAAAGAACAAGAAGATAAAATAGAAGTAAACTTCCTGGTTTATGGGGGTTTCATGCATAGCAACTTAGGTTCCTCCTCTTTAGGTTTCAAGCCTTTATCAACTCCTTGGTCACTTTCTTGATTGCATCCTTTGAGACTTCTTTCTTATTGATCCTTCCTTTTTGTTTTCAAAGTTTATTTTTCTTTTTGCTAAGTGCTTTGTAAGAGGGCGACTCTTTATGATAAGCTTTCAGCCAACACTCCCAAATCAGTTGGTTTAAGGTGCTAGGTGTCAAGACACCCCTAAGGACTTACTCTCTCAAGTATCTTTCCCTCATACATACACACCACAGGCATATGGTTTGTTATTTTTCCTTTCTTGAGACCTTAGTGTCCAGCACCTCTTTGGGTTACTAAGTGTTTTGTAGCAAAGGTTACTCTTGATAGTGGACTTTCAACTGATAATCCTGGATTAGTTAATCCAAGTTACCAAGTGATAAGGCACCCTTAAGAGCTTATTCATCCAAGTATATCCCTTGTACATAAACACCACAGACACATGCCTCAATTTTGAAACCCTTGGTGCATAGCATTGTTTCTTATTGTGTTTCTTTCTTTTTTACTTTTATTGCTCTTTCTCTTTTCTTATTGGGATCTTATTGTTTAGCTAGTCTCAAAGGATGTGTTTCAAACAAAGTACTTAAGATAGATAGTTGCTTTCTTTCCTTCTTTGGTGAACCAACTTAGCTTACTAATCATCCTACCACAAACATTCAGAATGCACTTCATAAAATAACTCCACTCTTGTTCTTTTCATAACATTTTCTTTTTGATTAACTTAAAGGACAAGCATACAAGTAAGAAAGGTGAAAGTGAACACTCAAGACATTAAGCTAGCACACTTAACCTAAGCAACGAAACTTAAATGCAGAATTGAAAGTCCTAAACTACTCATGGAAGCATGTTCTATTTCATACATGATTTTCCTTATTTAAAGCTTTGTAAAAGGTAAACTAAGAAGGAACTTCACCACCTTTCACTTATTGGTATGCTCATGTTCTTCTGCTCCCTTGGGATTCTCCTTGATTACTTGAATCTCCATTCCCCTTGCGTTTCCCCATCAGCTTTTTCCAGAAACCGGCATCCTCCATCTTCTTCTTTAATGCTTTCTTTTGTTGTTTCACCTTCCCCTCTTCTTGTTCTGTTAAGTTCTTGCAAACTGCCTCATAACTTGGGATGTCAGGGTGCAAGTGATGCATATGCTCAGTCATATAGTTTAACCTTGCCTGAGTGTTGATGCTAAATTCTTCTTGATGCAGTTACCTTCCTTCATTGAGCACACTGAATTCGTTGAATGCTTTCATCTGAGTCATCTGGCGTTGATTGAGTTCCTGGAGGCGTTTATCTTGGCTTTCTTGCCTTTCGGACACTTGACTGATGGCTTGAGTGAGCTGAGAGTAGTGCTCTTATTTCTGCCATTTCCTTTGTTGATTCATCCAATTTGTTAGCATTTCCTCTTGATGATCCATTCTCTGAGATTGAAATTGCAACTGTTGTTCTTGTCCTTCCATGTATATTCTTGATAAATCGTCAATGGCTCCTCGGATGTGACCCAAATTGATGTTGGTTGGGTCATAATACCCTTCTTGATGATGTTCTGTTGGTTGGGTTTCTTCTTGGATAGGTTCTTCCTCTTGTGCTTCTTCTGATGTCCTCTTCCTTAGATGGGGTCTTTTCTACTGTTGAGCTGGAGTCAAATAGGTTATGCGTTGGAGTGTAAGTAATCTCCCAAGACCTACCCAAGTTGGATTGCTGTCTTCAAAGACTACCTTGGCTTTCATGCATAATCTAAGGATGGTGCTGGGGTACCAAAGTATAACACCCGAATCTTTCTTCTCGGCTGATTCTTGGATTCCTTCAGCTATAATTTCGTGCACATTGATACTTCCACCCTTTATTAAACAATGTACCATGGTAGCTCGAGCAATATTGACCTCAGAATTGTTTGTGGCTGGAAGGATAGAGCGTCTTACAAGCTCAAACCATCCCTTGGCTTCTTGGATGAGGTCTCCTCTCCTGATGAACCGGGGCCTCTTATCCGAATACCTTTCCCAGTCAGATCCCACAATACATATGTCACCTACAATTTCTTCCAGTTCATCATTGTCTGGGCCATTGTTCATTCTTTCTTGGTTCCCGAGCTCAACAAATTGTGGTGATTTCAGATGAAGAGTTCTAATTAGAGCATTTGGGCTGAAATCTACCTCTGTTCCTCTTACATAGCTTTTGAAGGTGGGAGTTATGGTCTTGTCTTCTCTAACCACATTTGCATAAAATTCCCTGATGAGAGTTGCATTTACCTTTGCTTTCGGGTTAGTGAGCTTTTGCCAACCTCTTTGCTCAATCTTCTCTCGAATTTGTGGACATTCATCTTTGTTGAACTGGAATGTTGATTCAAGCAGTATCTTTTTGTCCTTGATTCGTTCGAACTCGAGCTCATGGAAGGCTGTTTTAAATTTCTCGGCGTCGAAGGAAGGCTGCTCCATGGGTTCCTTTCCTCTTCGCCTTTTGGAACTTGATGATGCCATGCAGGATAGTTGATGTGTTGGCTATTCTCAAGATGGCTAGGAGGGTGTATGTGAAGCCTTTGGTGGAGGATATGCCCGAAAGGAGGGAGTGGGAAGGGTGAGAATTTGAAGTGTGTACGGAGAGGTTATGTGAAGGGGTTTATATAGTGGTGGACGAAATTGTGATTCATTCTTTTCCAACTCGAAACAATCCCCGGTGATGGCTCCAAAAACTTGGTACATAATACCATGGGGTAAAATCAACTTCACAGTCTCGTTCAACTAACCAGCAAGTGTACTGGGTCGTCCAAGTAATACCTTACGTGAGTAAGGGTCGAATCCACAGAGATTGTTGGTATGAAGCAAGCTATGGTCACCTTGTAGATCTCAGTCAGGCGGATTAAACATGATACTTGATTAGATTCAAATAATAAAATAGAAATAATAAAAAGGATAGAATACTTATGTAAATCAAGAGTGGGAATTTCAGATAAGCGCATGGAGATGCTGTGCTCCTCTTTGAAACTCTGCTTCACTATTCTCTCTTCCAATCCTTCTTACTCCTTTCCATGGCAAGCTTTGTATAGGAGTTCACCATCAGCTGTGGCTACTTTCATCCTCTCGGGGAAATATCCTATGCGGCTGTCACTCGCACAGCTAACCAGTCTGGAGGCATCACCCATGGTTGATGGCTACATCCCATCCTCGCAGTGAAAGCTAATGCTCACGCACTCTGTCACAGTACGGCCAATCACTGGTTGGTTCCCGCTCCTACTGGAATAGAATCCCTTGATTCTTTTGCGTCTGTCACTAACGCCCGGCAGGTTACAGGTTTGAAGCACGTCACAGTCATTCATTACCGGAATCCTACTCGGAATACCACAGACAAGGTGAGACTTTCCGGATTCCCAGGATCCTACTCGGAACACCACAGACAAGGTTGGACTTTCCGGATCCTCATAAATGCCGCCATCTATCTAGCTTATACCACGAAGATTCTGTTGGGGAATCTAAGAGATACACATTCAAGCCTTGTTGCATGTAGAACGGAAGTGGTTGTCAATCACGCGCGTTCATGAGTGAGAATGATAATGAGGGTTATTTACTCATCACATTCATCATGTTCTTGGGTACGAATGAATATCTTGGAATAAGAATAAATGAAGTTTATAGGATTATAATAGTAATTGCATTGAAACTTGAGGTACAGCAGAGCTCCACACCCTTAATCTATGGTGTGCAGAAACTCCACTGTAGAAAATACATAAGTGAAAGAGGGTTCAGGCATGGCCGAATGGCCAGCCCTCTCCATGATCAAGTGACCGAATGATAAAAGACTTAAAGTGGTCAAAAGATGTCTAATACATTAGTAAATCATCCTATTTATAATAAACTAGCTCCTAGGGTTTACATGAGTAAGTAATTGATGCATAAATCCACTTCCGGGGCCCACTTGGTGTATGCTTGGGCTGAGCTTGATCAATACACGAGCAGAGGCTTCTCTTGGAGTTGAACTCCGAGTTATGACGTGTTTTGGGCGTTCAACTCCGGATAATGACGTTTTTCTGGCGTTTAACTCCAAAGAGCAGCGTGTACTTGGCGTTCAACGCCAAGTTACATCGTCATTCTTCGAATAAAGTATGGACTATTATATATTTCTGGAAAGCCCTGGATGTCTACTTTCCAACGCCGTTGAGAGCGCGCCAATTGGAGTTCTGTAGCTCCAGAAAATCCATTTCGAGTGCAGGGAGGTCAGATTCCAACAGCATCAGCAGTCCTTTTGTCAGCCTTTTTCAGAGTTTTGCTCAAGTCCCTCAATTTCAGCCAGAATTTACCTGAAATCACAGAAAAACACAAAAACTCATAGTAAAGTCCAGAAATGTGAATTTAACATAAAAACTAATGAAAACATCCCTAAAAGTAGCTTAAACTTATTAAAAACTTCCTAAAAACAATGCCAAAAAGCTTATAAATTATCCGCTCATCATATAGGAAGATGGAAATTGATTGAAGGGTGTGGATTGATGGTGTTGTTTGATAGTGGACGGTTGGGGTTTTGGGATTGAATGAGCACAAGGATCACCTCCTTTATGGGGGTCTTGGTTCGGTCTTCAAAATTATCCACTTCCAATATTGCATGGCAACACTTCCAAAGACATTCCCCATGAAGACAAGTGTGAAATTCCCTTGGCCGAATCTCCCTTCTTCAATTGCCCCATCAAGTACCATCAAGGTCCTTTTTGATTCCCTATACACGAAGAAGAGATTGCAAACGGTGATTATGAAGAGGCTTTGCAGTGCCGACATATTCCTGATGGCACTTGCGCCCATCAGCAGGCTGAGTTGGCCATACACAGCATGACTTTTGATTATGAGGCACTTAGGAGCGTGATTGGGTTACCAGATGCTACATGGGTTATAGATGCAAACAATACCAAGCCTAAGGGGATGCTATTTGCTCACTTGACTAGAGAGGCCAGGACTTGGCAGATGATCTTTGCCCACTACGTCCTGCCTACCACTCACTTCTCTGAGATCCCGATGGAGATGCTTCTGCTGATTTGGTGTGTCATGGAGGGAAAGGATGTCTATTTTCCTCGACTTATCCGGCAGTGCATGTGGCGAGCGCATATTCGTGGCCTACTTCCATTTCCTACTTTGGTCACGAGTATGGCTGCTCTAGCCGAGGTCCCTTGGTTAGATGATGATGTGTTACCACCACCCCCTGATGCAGATGATAGGGAGGTTACTATTCCTTGGGGTGGTTGGGTACATGAGAGGCCGCCAGTTAGACGCCGTTCCAGGGCTAGAGCGGTAGTGGGGACAGCTGGACAGTCAGCCCCTACAGTAGCACCATCCTCCTCTACAGCCACAGCTCCCTCTTCATCGATAGCTCCACCTGCAGCACCTGAGCCCACCTACTTACTGGTCCAGCGTCTATTTCAGTTTTTAGAGCGCGAGAGACTTCATGTCAGACGCCGATTGGATCGGATGGACCAGGCGCTTATTTCTCTGGGTGCTGAGTTACCTCCGCTTCTCGACTCTCCGGCCTCCGATGAGCAGGATCATCAGGAGGAGGATGCGGAGGCACCGACTCAGCAGGATGCCCCTCCAGATGCTCCAGACACCACAGAGACACACCAGACTCATGAGGAGCAGGTCCCACAGCCAGACCCTACCGTTGTGCCTTCCACTGATCCTCCAGTTTAGCATCGAGGACGATGCTTGATCTTAAGTGTAGGGAGGGCACCGGTAGCATTACTTGGGGACCGGTGAACTTTTTGGCTACTCTCCTAGTTATCCTATTTTGCATATCTTTTGTATATATTTTGATGCATTTTGAGTTTATTTTGGACACCTTTACTGCTTATTTTGGATTTTAGATATTTTGATGCTTATGGATATCTTTAGATGTTTTAGATGATAGATTTCATACTTTTAGTTGGATTTTTCTTTACACATTTTTGCATATCTTTCTTTTTAGTTTGTGGTTGTGATTAGAAATCATACTTTGAATTGCAAAAACTTAGTCACCCTTTTTGCATAAGAAATTGGTTTTAAGCGGAAAGGAAAGGGTAAACTAAGGAAATTTTTGGATTTTTCAATCACAATAATGCTTAGTCAAATATTGAGATTTTTCAAGAAATTTAAATATAGGGCATTAACCCAATTGATTGAAAGAAAATTTTTGGTGAAACTTGCTTGAATTCATACTTTGTGAAGCATGTATTGAATTGAGAACACAAGCTTGTGAGACTTGAGCCTATTAATGTGGTTACATTTTATAACCACTTATTTTCCATTCTTGTGTGAAATTGTTCTCTCTCTATGATTGTGATCCTTGAGTTGCTTGATTTTATATGTCCATTTATTTCTTGTATTTATACATTTGTATATTGAGGCCATTATTTCATTAGCCTACTTACCCAATTAGCCTACCTTTTACTCTCCATTGTTAGCCAATTTTGAGCCTATGCTTAACCAACTTATTCTCATTTTAGCACATTACAAGCCCAAGGCAGAAAACCAATGAAAAGTCCTTGTTTGGATCTTTGATTAGCCTAGGCTAGTGAGAGTGTTTATTATTCAAAGTTGGTGAGGCTTGGGAACACTGGATGGGATAAAAAGGGTAGTACACTTTCATGTTTAGGAATTGGGTACATACTCATGTATTGATTAAATGTATAGACCTTATGCATTGATGTTCTTGTGTATAGTTTGGAAGAAAAAGGGAAAAATGAAAAGAAAAAGAAATAAAAGTGAAAATGAGAAAAATAAAAGAATAGAAAAGAAAAAAAATAGAAAAAGAAAGAAAAAGGAAGAAAAAAATAATAAAAAGGGGACAAAATGCCCCAAAGCAAAGCTCAATAAAATCAATGCATAAGTGTTGTGAAATAAAAAGGGGACACATGAGTATGTGAAAAAGTGAGAAAAATGGGTAGTTAGAATAGTTTGAACTTGTATAGGTCATTATATAGTTAGGTGGGAAAGTCTATGCTAATCAAAGATTCAAATCCTAGTCCACTTAACCATAAATGATCCTACCTTGACCCTAACCCCATTACAACCTAAATGAAAGACCTCATGATGAATGTATGCATGCATTGAATAAGTGTTGATTGTTAGAAGAAAATCAAATTTTGGAAAGCTTGATTAGAAGAGAATTGAGTGAATTAACCCTTAAACACTTGAGTGAATAGAGTGGATACACATCCGGTGAGGGTTCAAAAGTTCAATCACATGTGTTCACCCATATTATCTATATTCTTGCAAGTTTGAACCCTTTGTGATAATTCAATACAAGTGTGGTTTGGACTTAATTCCTATTGCGTAGCTATTGTGCTTATGCATGTCTCTTGGGAATTGATTTGTTTGAGCTAAGCATTTGCATTTACTTTAGGTAGTTGCATTTAGATAGGACTCATATAGTTTAGTTGCATTCAATAAATGTCATACCCCTTAGTTCCTTCTTATTTTAGCATGAGGACATGCTAAGGTTTAAGTGTGGGGAGGTTGATAAACCCCATTTTTAGGGTTTATCTTGTATTGAATTTAGAGTATTTTGATAACCTTTTCTCGCATTTAACCTATGAATTGGCATGGTTTTGTAATCTCTCCCGTAATTGTGCTTAAGTGTAAAAACATGATTTTTAAGCCTTATTTTGATAAATTCTAGTTTCTCTTTGATTCCATAAGATGCCTTGATATGTTTGCTAGAAATCTCAGGTTGAAATAGGCTAGTCATGGATCAAGGGAGCAAGGAAGAAAGCATGCAAGTGGAGAGAAGCACAAAAGCCAAAGGAATTGATCTCGACCATGCACGCGCACGCGCACAAGGCGCTCGCGCGCACATTGCAGAATTGGCCAGGGACACGCACGCGTACCGTGCGCGCACGCGTCGATGGCAGCACATGGCTTCATTAATGCAACACGTGCCTGGCGATTTGAGGGGGGTTTCTAAACCCATTTTGGCGCCAATTGCTAGGAGAAAGGAATAAAAGGATGAAGGATTAAGGGGAAGGCATCAAGGAAGGAATGAATCATCAAAATATAGCATATAGTATACTTAGGATTAGTTTAGAGTTTAGAGAGAGAAGCTCTCACTTCTCTCTAGAATTAGGATTAGGATTAAGTCTAGTTCTTAGATCTAGGTTTTAATCTTTGCTTTCTTCTACTTCTACCTCTCAATTCTTTGTTGCTACATTCATCTTCTTCTACTCTTTTGTTATAATTTCCTTTATGTTGTTCTTATATTTTGTTGTAGATCTAGTATTGTTCCTTCTACATTCTTCCAATTCAATAAGAGGTAATTCATACTAAATGTGTCTTCTTTGCTTTTCTATTGTTGATCTCTTGTTTTTGTAGTTGTAGATTCCTTTAATTCTTGCATTTAATAATGTTTACTTGTATTGCACTCTATGTGTTTGATGAAATGTCTCTTTTAGTTTTAGTGTAGGTTTTGTTCCTCTTGGCCTAGGTAGAGTAATTAGTGACACTTGAGTTATCTAATTCCCTTGTTGATTGATAATTAGAAGTTGCTAATTAATTTGAATATCTCTAAAGCTAGTCATTTCTTTAGGAGTTGATTAGGACTTGAGGAATCAAATTGATTCATCCACTTTTCTTTCCTCCATGGTTAGAGGTTAACTAAGTGGTAGCAATGAACAATTCTCATCACAATTGAGGAGGATAACTAGGATAGGATTTCTAGTTCTCATATCTTACCAAGAGCTTTGTTAGTTGTTAGTTTATTTTCATTGTCATTTACTTTCATGCTTCTTATCCAAAACCCCAAAATAACTCATAACCAATAACAAGACACTTTATTGTAATTCCTAGGGAGAACGACCCGAGGTCCAATACTTCGGTTTATAAATTTAGGGGTTTATTACTTGTGACAAACAATCTTTTGTATGAAAGGGTTATTGTTGGTTTAGAAACTATACTTTACAACGAGATTTTATTAGTAAAATTCTAAACCGTCAAAAATCTAATCATCATTGATCCTTGTCAAGGTGGCTGATAGTGCTTGAAGTCTTCTCCTCTTGCAGTGAACCTATGTCCATTGGCTTTGTTGACAAGCTCCACATGCTCTAAGGACAAGATTTTGTTGATGGTGTAGACTTGAGGTAGCTGAGATGGGATGGTGGGAAGATGAAGTGGGATGGTTGGATAGTGACCAGAGATCACTTCATCTCATGGGGAGAAATCTTTTGTAGGGATCTTCTTGTTTCTCCATCTTCTTGGAACTTTCTTCTTTGTACCTTTTGATACTCTCTTGCTTTCTACAGATTCTTTCTCTAAGGAATCCTTATTTTGACTCTGCATGACTCTGGTGGTTCTGGTTCCTTTTGAGTTACCTTTGAATGAGGTTTTTCTTGAATACATGGCTTCCCAACCAATGGGGTTTCCAATTGTGTTGTTTGTGCTTCCTTGCTTGTTTCTTGCATTAGTGCTTCATTCTCCTCTTCTCTTGATTCTTTGTTCTCTTGACTTGATTCTTGTGAGAGGTTGAAAACATTGAAGGTGAGCTGCTCATCATATATTCTCAACACTAGCTCTCCTCGCTCTACATCTATGAGTGCTCTGGCTGTGGCTAGGAATGGTCTTCCCAGAATGATGGGGTAAATAGAATTCTCATCCATTTCTAGAACAACAAAATCTGTGGGAAGATAATAGCTCCCAACCTTCACCAGCACATTTTCAACCACTCCTATTGCTTATTTTTTAGTTTTGTCAGCCAATCTGATAATTACATCAGTAGGAGTTAGTTCATTGATTTGGAGTTTCTTCATGAGGGAGAGAGGCATTAAGTTGATGCTTGCTCCCAAATCACAAAGCCCTTTGTCAATTGTTGTTTCTCCTATGGCACAAGGAATGTGGAAACTCCCTGGATCCTCCTTCTTTGTGGGTGGCCCTGGTTGAATGAGAGCACTGCAATCCTTGTTCATCTTTATTGTTTGTCTACCCTTTAATGGACTTTTTCTGGCTAGTAGCTCCTTTATATACTTGATGTAGAAATGCATTTGCTGGAGGGCTTTAATGAATGGTATATTTATATCAAGAGATGCAAATATATCAAGGAACGTTGAATACATTCTCCCTGATACACCACCTTTAAGCCTGTGGGAAAAAGGTGCATATGGGTTTAATACCTCCTTCTTCTTCAGGTCTTCCTTAGATGTAGGTTGGGGTGTATAGCTTCTTTCCTCCTGGCTTTCCTTTTGATTATTTTGGAGGTGTTCTACTCTATTCATACTCCCCTCATCACTTGTGGTTATCATTTTGCATTCTTTCCATCTCACTTTTTTGTTTCTCATCTTGGATTCTTCTCTGTATCACTGGGGAATCCATTAGTGGGTTTGGGAATTTGTTGAGATAGATATCCTACTTAGGACTCCAATCTCTTGATGTTTTCTCCTTGGTTCTTGATATTGGCTCGCACTTCTTCCTTAAACACTTTGTTGTCTTGGATCTCTCTGCATAAGTTCTCAAGTAGAGCCTCAATCTTTGAGAGCCTATCATCTGTTGATGATGGTGGGTTGAGATTAGATGGTTGAGAAGGTTGGTTAAATGGATGTTGGTAATATCTCTGTGAGGTGTTTTGATGAGTTGCATTGTTGTTGGAGTTGAGGTTGTGGCGTCTCTGATCTCGCCCTTGGTCTTGTTGGTTTCCCCATCCAAAGTTGGGGTGATTTCTCCATCCAGAGTTGTAAGTTTTGGAGTATGGATCATGGACTTGTCTAGGTGAGTTTCCAACATAGTTGGCTTGCTCCCAGTCACCTTCTTCTCCTATGTTTACTCCTTCTTGAGCTAGTGATGAAGTGATGGCTGCTGCAACTTGATTCTCCTCCACCTTCTTGGTAAGATCTGCTAGCTGCTTGGTGATCATCTTATTTTGAGCTAACAATGCATCAGTAAGCTTTTCAGAATAACTGCACTGAATTCTTCAGTGAGGTAAACTTTCTCAATTTCCCTCGAATCCTTCTTATGACTTAAGATTTCTTTCATGAACTTAGCATAATAGGGTATTTGATCAAGTGCCTTTGCAAACGGAATCTTTATCTCAAGAGTGCTGAGATAGTCTGCAAAGCGGGCAAATTGCTTATCCTGTTCGGCTTGGCGGAGTTTCTGAGGATAAGGAATTTTGGCTTTGTATTCCTCAACTTTAGTTGCTGCAGGTTTATTGCCTATAGCCGTGGGTTGAGAAGCCTTTTTAGAGGAGTTGCTATTAGCACTTGTATGTGTCTGATCTCCCACTGGTGTTTGAATACCAGGGGTGGAAGCTGGAGTGATGTTAGACGCCAACTCCTTATCTATTTTTGGCGTCTAAACGCCAGAACTGAGCTTCTTTTGGGCGTTCAACGCCAGTTCCTTGCTTGTTTCTGGCATTGGACGCCAGAACTGAGCATGGGTTGAGCATTCAACGCCAGCTTTCCACCCATTATCTGGCGTTTGAGCGCCAAAATTATTCCTCTCTGGGCCCTGACTATCCTCAGAGGGATTTTGGGTAGCAGTCTGTTCATTTCTTGGCTTCTTGCTGCCTTGAAGTGAGGTATTTAATATTTTTCCACTTCTTAATTGAACTGCTTGACATTCTTCTGTTATTTGTTTTGATAACTGCTGTTCTGTTTGCTTCAACTGCACTTCCATATTCATATTAGCCATTCTTGTTTCTTGCAATATTTCCTTGAATTCGGCTAACTGTTTTGTTAGAAAATCTAATTGCTGATTGAATTCAGTAGCTTGATCTGCAGGACTGAGTTCAGCAGTTACTGTTTTAGCCTATTCGTTGATGGAAGGTTCACTGCTTAGGTACATATGCTGATTTCTGGCTACTGTATCAATGAGCTCTTGAGCTTCTTCAATTGTCTTTCTCACGTGTATAGATCCACCAGATGAGTGGTCTAGAGAAATCTAAGCTTTCTCTGTAAGCCCATAATAAAAGATGTCTAACTTCACCTACTCTGAAAACAGTTTAGAGGGACATTTTCTTAGCATCTCTCTATATCTCTCCCAGGCATCGTAAAGGGATTCATTATCTCCTTGTTTGAAGCCTTGGATGTTCAGCCTTAGCTGTGGCATCTGTTTTGAAGGAAAATAGTGATTCAGGAATTTTTTTTGACAGCTATTTCCATGTCTTTATGCTGTCCTTAGGTTGGTTATTTAACCACCTCTTAGCTTGGTCTTTTACAGCAAATGGAAACAGTAATAATCTGTAGACATCCTGATCTATTTCCTTATCATGTACTGTGTCAGTAATTTGTAAATACTGTGCCAGAAACTCTGTAGGTTCTTCCTGTGAAAGACCAGAATACTGGCAACTTTGCTGCACCATGATAATGAGCTGAGGATTCAACTCAAAGCTACTAACTCCAATGGAGGGTATACAGATACTGCTCCCATATGAAGCAGTATTGGGGTTGGCATATAACCCCAGAGTCCTTCTGGACTGTTTATTTCCACTTAGGTCCATGATGGAGAAAGGGAGATAATGTGGATTTATTTTATTTATTTTATTATTATAGAGGAGGTTTCGAAATAATAAAATAGAATAAAATAAAAACTAAAATGAAAAGAAAAATAAAAAGAATTTGAAAATATTTTGATGAAGAAATTCGAAAAAGTAAGGAGAGAGAAAATGGTTAGAATATTTTTGAAAATGCTATAATTTTAAAATTTTAAAAAAGAAATCCGAAATTTTTAGAAAAAAAATTCGAAATAATTGCTTTAAAAATAGGTAGAAAAAATATATATTTTTTTGAATTTTGAATTTTATGATGAAAGAGAAAAACGCACAAAAGACCCAAGACTTAAAATTTTTAGATCTAATGCTCCTTGTTTTCGAAAATTTTGGAGGGAAAACACCAAGGAATACCAAACTTAAAAATTTTAAGATCAAAACACAAAGAGGACTCAAGAACACTTTGAAGACTCACAAGAACAACAAGAACAAAAGAAAGAACACCAAACTTAAAATTTTTAGAAAACCACAATAAAATTTTCGAAAATTAAAGAAAGATTAACAAGAAAACACCAAACTTAAAGTTTGGCACAATATTTAATCAAAGAAAAATTATTTTTGAAAAAAGTTTTAAAAGGAAGATACCCAATTGCCAAGAACATAAGCCAACGAACAAAGCCAACTGAGCTATAAATGTAACGTGTTTTAATATTGTATAAAAAAATATTTTTGAAAACTAATATTTTAAAAAAGCACAAGGAAAACACAAAAACACACAGAACAAGAAAAACCAAAGATCAAATAAGAAAAATTGACAAGAACAATTTGAAGATCAAGGAAAAACAAAGAACATGAAATTCGAAAATTGAAAGACAAAGAAAAGCATGCAATTGACACCAAACTTAAAACATGACACTAAACTTCACAGAAAAACTAAAAATTAATAAAGAAAAATAATATTTTTGAAAAAGTTTTTAAAAGGGATAATAAAAGATGCAATTCTAGTGACTATAAACCAAAAGGACTAATTTTTCCTAATCTAAGCAACAAGATTCACCGTCAGTTGTTCAAACTCAAACAATCCCCGACAACGGTGCCAAAAACTTGGTACATGATGCCAAGGCATCTTAGGCTAGTTTCACTAGCATTTTTCTATTAGTTTTAGTTGTTTTATGCATTTTCTTGAGCTTAAAGTAACCAAGAATGGTTAAATGAATAACAAAGCAATGAACCATCCAAACAGTATGATTTTGATGCAAATTCCATGAGTTTTTAGTTATATTACTTGAATGCTATGAATGGAAGATTTCTCATGAAATTTTGCAAGACTTTGATGCAGTTGTTTGGATGATTTCAGGGAAGAAGAGGTTAGGCAAGGAAGCAACAAAATCAATAAAGGAAGCTTGAATATCACATGTGGAGTTTAAGCTCCAGTTTAAGCTTAAACTGGAGCTTAAACGCCAAAATCATGAAAGCTGAGGAAAAGTTGGAAGTGGCGTTTAACCTCCAGTTTAACCTTAAACTGGAAGTTAAACGCCAGAAATGAGAAATGCACCAGGGAGCCATTTCCACGTTTAAGCTTCAGTTTAACCTTAAACTGAAGCTTAAACGTGTTCGACCAAAAACCACACTCCAAGGTTGCTTTCCTCATTTCCACGTTTAAGCTCCAGTTTAACCTTAAACTGAAGCTTAAACGTGTTCGACCAAAAACCACACTCCAGGGTTGCTTTCCTCATTTCGACGTTTAAGCTCGAGTTTAACCTTAAACTGGAGCTTAAACGTGTTCGACCATTCTCCTCCAGGGTTGCTTTCTTCATTTCCACGTTTAAGCTTCAGTTTAACCTTAAACTGAAGCTTAAACGTGTTCGACTACTTTACCCTCCAGGGTTGCTTTCTTCCATTTCCACGTTTAAGCTTCAGTTTAACCTTAAACTGAAGCTTAAACGTGCTTGAATTATACCACCTCCAGGAGTGTCCAACGTTTAAGTTGCAGTTTAAGCTTAAACTGCAACTTAAACGCCACTATTTGAAAAGGTTTCTGGGCCAAAGATATTGCAGTTTAAGTTAGCATTTGAGCACAAACATTAACTTAAACATACTCTGGTATGAAACCCAATTGAATATCATGGTTTATGGGATTGGGCCTGAAGAATTGATGAGTCTGGAATTTCAATTTGTTGAGTCATGTGTCATTACTTGAGTATCACTAAGTTGGCTCAATGAATGTTACAGAATTGGATCAGCAGCCTCATCAGGATTATGGATCATAAACCCAAAGCAAAAGGAAATCAGGGAAAGGCCTCAAAGCCCAAGAAACACAACAGAAGCTCAATTTAGAAAGTGTATAAATAGGATAGAATTTAAGTTAGAAAAAAAGGGACTTTTGGGAATCATTTTTCTAGTTTTCATATTTGTTGGAATTGAATTCAGAGCTATGACTCACTAAACCCCCTTTCATTGGGTTAGGGAGCTCTATTGTAATTCAATGAATCAATAATAGTTTTTATCTTCTTCTTCAATCTTTTCTCTTGAATTTTGTTAGAAAGCTTCTCGATCTAATTCCATTGGTTAGTTGTCTTGGGAAAGAAACTATCCATAATTGGAATCCTTCGGAACCTTGGGAAAGGAATGGAGGATTCATGCTAGAGAAGCTTTCTCACAGTGAATTGGATTGGGGTTTGGATGGATATTGTGACATGTAATCCTACCAAATTGTGGTTCATGAAACTGTGTGGTATAATCAGTGATCGAGCATCATCTCTTCTTATGAACATTTAAACCAAGGGATTGGGAATTTGTTTGTTTTTAGAGAGAATTGGTGAGCCAAGGGATTGGGATCCAATCATATAAGATTGCCAAACAAAATTCAATGAATGCATTGGTTGAGGAAGGGATAAAAATGTTTTGATTCGGAGATCTCAATATCTCCTGAAACCCAATGAATTCCCCTTTTTCTGATCTACCACTTTCTCTTTACATTCTGCAATTAAATTCATGCAATCACCCCGATCCCTTTTTAATTTCAGCAATTTAGCTTCTCGCTCTTTAATTCATGCAATTTAAGATTCCGCAATTTCAATTTCTTGCCATTTACGTTTCCCGCCAATTTTACATTCCGCAATTCTCATCTAAATCTTGATTCCGCTCAACTAGAACACACTTCTAATCCGAATTGCTCACTCAACCAATCCTTGTGGGATTCGACCTCACTCTATTGTGAGTTTTTACTTGACGATAATCGGTGCACTTGCCGGAAGGAATTTTTGCCGATCGTGCAATTTCCTAAAATCGTAGCATCAAGTTTATGGCGCCGTTGCCGGGGATTGGTTTTCGATTGACAATTCTCAAATTGGAAGTTAATTAGATTGAGCATTTTTCTTGTTTTGTTAATTCAGTTCAAGTTACTAGTTGAATTTTAATTTCTGCACTCTGTTACTTGCTTTCTTTCTTTATGCCTTTAAATTCAAGCAACTAACTCACTGACTCACTAACTATTTGAATTAATTCCTCAATTGCTCTAACCATACTCTTCCATTAACCAAGAGTATTTCACTTGTTTGTTGCCTGTGCTGTGTTCTTGTATGACAGGTAGGAGAAGAGAGACATCAACTCCTCCACACACCGAACCAGAGAGGACCCTTCATAGACTTAGAAGGGAAGCAAGAGGGAAGAGAGTACTGGGAGAAGAAGAATCTGAAGGAGAATCTGAGGACAATTTTGAGGAAGCTCTAGATCTCAACATGGATAGAGAAGTTCACAACCATGAGAGAGCTGATGGAAACAATGCCATTCCCGAGAGGAGGGTTCTTGGTTCATACATAAACCCAACCTCTGGGAATTGTGGTAGCAGCATTCAGAAACCACCCATTCAGGCCAACAATTTTGAACTCAAACCACAGCTAATATCACTGGTGGAGAATCATTGTTCATTTGGTGGGAGTGCTAATGAAGATCCAAACCAACATCTCACAAAATTCCTGAGAATTTGCGACACTGTGAAGTCCAATGGAGTCCAGGAAGATGCCTATAAACTGCTCTTATTTCCATTTTCACTTAGGGACAAGGCAGCTAAGTGGCTGGAATCATTCCCAAGGGGGAGCCTAACAACCTGGGATGAGGTGGAAAGCAAGTTTCTAGCACGTTTCTACCCCCCACAAAAGGTCAAGAGGCTTCGATCTGAGGTTCAGACTTTTAGACAATAAGATGGTGAAACTCTCTACGAGGCATGGGAGAGGTTCAAGAATTTGACAAGGAAATGCCCACCAGACATGTTCCATGACTGGGTGCAATTGCATATTTTCTATGATGGACTTTCTAATGAATCAAGGAAGGCTGTAGACCATTCATCAGGAGGTTCATTGAACAGGAAAAAGACTGTGGAAGAAGCCATTGAAGTGATTGAGACGGTGGCTGAGAATGAGTACTACTATGCTTCAGAGAGACACAACACTAAGGGAGTCATGGAGCTGAACCATGTTGATACAATTCTAGCCTAAAACAAGGTGTTTGCCAAGCAACTAGCAGAGCTCACCAGGAAATTAGAAACAAATCAAGTGGCTGCAATACACACACAAGATCAAGAGGAGGTAAGCACTGAAGGAGGTGATTGGGAAGAGGCCAACTATGTGGGAAATCAACAAAGGCAACCATATGATCCACATTCCAACACTTACAACCAGGGCTGGAAAAACCACCCAAACTTTGGGTGGGGAACCCAGCAAACCCAACCACAAAACCATAAACCTTACAACCCCAACCAATATAACAATTCCACATACCAAAACTCCAACCAAAGATCATACCAAGCCACACAAAACACTTACTCCCAACCACCATATCATGGCCAAAATAATCAACCTGCCCAACCTAATCCGAACAAACAATTTCAAGATCAATTAAACAGGATAGAAAGAATGCTTACAACCATGGGTCAAGACATAACCGAATTGAAAGCCTTTAAGGAAGAAGTAAATTCTAACTTGCAAAACCAAGGAGCTGCCATCCAGAAGCTAGAAAATCAAATTGGGTATTTGTCTAAGCAAACCCCTAGGCCAAGCGTTTCTCATGCTGCCAAGGCTATTGCAAGGGAAGAATGTAAGGCCATAACCCTCAGAAGTGGAAAGAAGCTAAAGGAGATCTCAAAGGAAACCACAGAGGATGAAGCAAAGGAAAATGTGAGAGACAAGGAACAGGGACAATCTTCTACACCGTCTGCAACAAAAGAAAAAGAAAAAGAGGTCCTGAAGCCTTATACACCCAAAGCACCATATCCTCAACGTTTGATGAAAAGTGAAAAGGATGGCCAATTCTCCAGATTTTTGGAGATTTTCAAGAAGCTTCAAATCAACATTCCGTTTGCTGAGGCAATAGAGCAAATGCCACTCTATGCAAAATTCTTAAAGGAATTAATGACCAAGAAGAGAAGCTGGAGAAATGAGGAAACTATGTTGTTGACTGAAGAATGCAGTGCCATCATTCAACATAAATTGCCTCAGAAATTGAAGGATCCAGGCAGTTTCCAAATTCCCTGCATCATAGGAGAAGTCATGGTGGAGAAGGCCTTGTGTGACTTAGGGGCCAGTATCAATTTGATGTCTCTAACAATGATGAGAAGAATGAAGATTGAGGAGGCCAAACCAACAAGAATGGCCCTCCAATTGGCAGATCGAACTTTTAAATTCCCTCATGGGATAGTTGAGGATTTGTTGGTGAAAGTGGGAGATTTTATATTTCTTGCCGATTTTGTGGTGTTAGATATGGAGGAAGAAGCCAAAGCTTCGATAATCCTGGGAAGACCCTTCCTGGCTACTGCTGGAGCCATCATAGATGTCCAAAAGGGTGAACTCACTCTTAGATTACATGATGAGCAATTGGTGTTTAACGTATTCAAGGCAATGAGCTATCCATCAGAATCACTAAAGGAATGCATGAGGGTGGATGTAGTGGACATTGCAGTACAAGAAACCTTTGAGGAAACAACAAAGGAAGTGGCAGAGGAGGAGTTCACCAAGGATATTGAAGTTAGTGACATCAAGGCTGCTGAAACAACCATGCCAAGCATGCCAGAGAGAGTGAAAGAAGAGAAGGAAGCACCAAAACCTGAGCTCAAAGCATTGCCCCCTAATCTCAAGTATGCATACTTGGGTAGTGATGAAAGCCATCCTGTTATCATTAGCTCTGCCCTAAGCCAATAACAGGAAGAAGAATTGATCAAGGTGCTACAAACTCATCAAGATGCCATTGGATGGACCCTAGCTGATTTGAAGGGGATAAGTTCATCCATATGCATGCATAAAATCTTGTTAGAAGAGGATGCTAGACCCTCCATTCAAGCTCAGAGAAGATTGAATCCCGTCATAAAAGAAGTGGTACAAAAGGAGGTCATGAAGTTATGGCAGGCAGGGGTAATCTACCCTATTTCTGATAGCCCATGGGTTAGTCCCATCCATGTAGTTCCCAAGAAAGGTGGCATAACTGTGGTGCCAAATGAGAGGAACGAACTCATACCCACAAGAACTGTCACTGGGTGGAGGATGTGCATAGACTACAGGAAGCTCAATGAAGCCACCAGAAAAGATCATTTCCCACTCCCATTCATGGATCAGATGCTTGAAAGGCTTGCAGGACATGCTTACTATTGCTTTCTGGATGGATACTCAGGCTATAATCAGATAGTAGTTGATCCAAGAGATCAAGAGAAAACATCATTTGTTTGTCCATATGGAGTTTTTGCTTATAGACGCATGCCCTTTGGATTGTGCAATGCACCTACCACCTTCCAAAGATGCATGCTGTCCATTTTTTCGGACATGATTGTAAAATTTATTGAGGTTTTCATGGATGATTTTTCTGTGTTTGGAGATTCTTTTCCTAGCTGCCTACACCACCTTGCCTTGGTGCTTAAGAGATGCCAAGAGACCAACCTAGTATTAAACTGGGAAAAGTGTCATTTCATGGTCACAGAGGGAATAGTCCTTGGCCACAAAATCTCTAATAGAGGCATTGAGGTGGACAGAGCTAAGGTGGAACTCATTGAAAAACTACCTCCACCAAGTAATGTCAAGGCAGTTAGGAGTTTTTTGGGACACGCTGGCTTTTACAGAAGGTTTATTAGAGACTTTTCTAAAATAGCCAAACCTTTGAGTAACTTGCTTGTCTCTGATACACCCTTTGTATTTGATAAAAATTGCATGCTAGCCTATGAACTTTTGAAGCAAAAACTCTCCTCTGCACCTATCATTGCCCCACCTGATTGGAACTTACCTTTTGAACTGATGTGTGATGCATCAGACCTTGCTATTGGGGCAGTGTTAGGACAAAGGAAAGACAATTTGGTACATGTGATTTATTATGCCAGTAAAGTCTTGAATGACAACCAAAGGAATTACACAACCACTGAAAAAGAACTCTTGGCAATAGTCTTTGCATTTGACAAATTTAGATCCTATCTCATTGGATCTAAAGTCATTGTCTTCACTGATCATTCAGCTTTAAAATACTTACTTGCTAAACAAGAATCCAAACCAAGACTTATTAGATGGGTTCTTTTGTTGCAGGAATTTGACATTGAAATCAAAGACAAGAAGGGTGTAGAGAACAAGGTGGCAGACCATTTATCAAGGATACCATGTGAAGAAGGAAGCACACAAAGCACACATATAAATGAGTGCTTTCCTGATGAACAACTCATGGTAATTCACAAAGCACCCTGGTTTGCAGACATAGCAAACTTCAAGGCCACTGGGAGTTTGCCGTTGGAATTTAACAAGCATCAAAGGAAGAAATTGGTAAATGATGCCAAATACTTCATCTGGGACGAACCATACTTGTTCAAAAAATGTTCGGATGGCATACTCAGAAGATGCATATCAGAGGAAGAAGGAAGGGAAGTCTTATGGGACTGCCATGGCTCCACTTATGGAGGACATTTTGCAGGAGAAAGAACAGCAGCTAAGGTGTTGCAGTGTGGTTTTTATTGGCCAACTATCTTCAAAGATGCAAAAGAACTAGTGAAGCACTGCCATGAATGCCAGAAAGCGGGGAACCTGCCAAGAAGAAATGAAATGCCACAACAATTCATTCTGGAACTTGAATTGTTTGATGTATGGGGGATAGATTTCATGGGACCCTTTCCCACCTCATACTCAAATAATTACATTCTTGTGGCAGTAGACTATGTCTCCAAATGGGTTGAAGCAATAGCAACTCCAACCAATGATAATAAGGTAGTCATGAACTTCCTCAGAAAACACATTTTTTGCCGTTTTGGGGTTCCAAGAGCAATCATCAGTGATGGAGGAAGCCACTTCTGCAACAAACCATTAGAGGCATTGCTTCTAAAATATGGAGTCAAACACAAGGTAGCCACACCATACCATCCACAGACAAGTGGGCAAGCCGAAATATCTAATAGGGAACTCAAAAGAATCCTGGAAAAGACTGTGGGAACTTCAAGGAAGGACTGGTCGATTAAGCTAGATGATGCTCTTTGGGCATATAGGACAGCTTTTAAAACACCAATTGGAATGTCTCCTTACCAACTAGTATATGGAAAAGCTTGCCATTTGCCACTGGAGTTGGAGCACAAGGCATTCTGGGCCTTGAAACTCCTGAACTTGGACAGTAAAGCTGCTGGAGAAGGAAGGATGTTGCAAATTCAAGAGTTGGAAGAATTCAGAGCTGAAGCTTATGAGAATGCCAAGATTTACAAAGAAAGAGCAAAGAAGAAGCATGACAGCAACATAGCCCCAAGGAAATTTAAAGAGGGACAAAAAGTATTGCTCTACAATTCTAGGCTGAAGCTATTTCCAGGGAAGCTAAAATCAAGGTGGTCTGGACCATTCCTTGTCACCAAGGTCTCCCAATATGGACAAGTAGAAATCATGGAAGAAAAGTCACAACGAACCTTCACTGTGAATGGTCAAAGACTCAAACATTACTTGGGAGATGTGGAGGAGAAGGACAAGGTTAAATATCACCTCAACTGAGGAAGCTGACCGTCAAGCTAATGACGTTAAAGAAGCGCTTGTTGGGAGGCAACCCAACCTGAGGTAATACTCCCTTGCTATTTCTTTTATTTATTTCAATAAAAAGGTGAAGTAGTTTCTGTGCATTGCAAAGAATTAAGTTTGGTGTTTCACACCAAACAATGAATTCGTGGATCAATAATTCAAAGGGGAATGTGTGACTCTAAGTTTGGTGTTCCACCATACAGATCAACTGAACACAACAACCTTTGAATTATATGAAAGGAACAACCATTCTAAGCAATCACAGAAATGCTTAAAATCCTTAGCAGCAACTTCATTCCAAGGAGAATTCAAGGATTCAAAGAACAGAGGAGTAAGTAGGAGACTAAGTTTGGTGTTCACACACCAACTTAAGACTCAGACACTTGCCCATACATAGTTGAGCTAACCATTCAAGTGCTTGAGAAGCAAGCAACTTCATCACTCTTTGAAGGAAAGGAAACAAGGATCTTAGAAAGAACATGAAGCAACAACTAGGAGAAGAAGGAGAAATCAAATTGTTTCCTGGCAACAAAGAGAAAACAAGAAATTTCACAAGGTGGTGTTGTTCCTTGACCATTCTTTAAAAGGCAAACAAAAGCATGCTTGTTATGGTTTAAACTGTAATTGTTGAATATTTCTGGAATGTGAAGTTTTTAGTATGAGTGTTGGTTTACTGCTTTGAATAAAGTGAATGCCTAGATGTTTGGATATAACTTCACCTTCTTAAACAAATGCTTGCCATGCTTGTTCTGTTTCCAAAAATAAAAGAAAAGTTTGAACAAAAATAACTTGGCTCAATTAGTGACAAATCAAGTAGAATTAAGTGGTGGTATGCATGCTTGATTGTTTAGTCAGATCACTGGAAATTGAGTGTAGAATTATCATTTTTGTGTAGAAGTTTGAATACTGTCTATGGATCTTGATGAATAAATGTCTTTGGCCATGAAAAAGAAAGAAAAAGAAGAAGAAAAAGCCACTGAAAAAGGGCAACCAAAAAGCAAAAAAAGAATTGCGAAAATAAGCTAGGCACCAATGGTTTGAACTTCTGAGACAAATGCCTGTGGTGTTTATGTATTAAGGATATGCTTGGATGAATAGGTTCTGAGGAGTGTTTCAACACTTGGTAACTTGGGTTAACTAACCCGGGATTATCAACCAAAAGTCCATTATCAAGAGCAACCTAAATACAAAACATTTAGTCACACAAAGAGGTGCTGGGCACCAATGTCTCAAGAAGAAATGTGAACTAAAATGCCTGTAGTGGATATGTGTAGTGCACTGATAAGAAAAAGAAAATGCCAAAGGCTTGTGCAACACATGACACTGAGCAAACAAGGAGCAAAGGAGCTCTAAGAAAAAGAAAAACAAAGAAGGGAAAAGTGCCAAGGACATAAGAATAACAAGAGGCCATAGCAGTGTTTGATGGATGCAATGAAAAAGTGATAATCTTACCTGATAAGAATGAAAAAGTGATGCTGCAACTTTCTGCATAAAATCCTTCTGATGAACTTCAAGTGCTTACTAATATAGCCAATGTAATTGCTTTCTGTTTCATACTTTCTTCTCAAATAACTCAGGGCTTGCTTAGGGACAAGCAAGTATTAAGTTTGGTGTTGTGATGCCAAGGCATCTTAGGCTAGTTTCACTAGCATTTTTCTATTAGTTTTAGTTGTTTTATGCATTTTCTTAAGCTTAAAGTAACCAAGAATGGTTAAATGAATAACAAAGCAATGAACCATCCAAACAATATGATTTTGATGCAAATTCCATGAGTTTTTAGTTATATTACTTGAATGCTATGAATGGAAGATTTCTCATGAAATTTTGCAAGACTTTGATGCAGTTGTTTGGATGATTTCAGGGAAGAAGAGGTTAGGCAAGGAAGCAACAAAATCAATAAAGGAAGCTTGAATATCACATGTGGAGTTTAAGCTCCAGTTTAAGCTCCAGTTTAAGCTTAAGCTGGAGCTTAAACGCCAAAATCATGAAAGCTGAGGAAAAGTTGGAAGTGGCGTTTAACCTCCAGTTTAACCTTAAACTGGAAGTTAAACGCCAGAAATGAGAAATGCACCAGGGAGCCATTTCCACGTTTAAGCTTCAGTTTAACCTTAAACTGAAGCTTAAACGTGTTCGACCAAAAACCACACTCCAGGGTTGCTTTCCTCATTTCCACGTTTAAGCTCCAGTTTAACCTTAAACTGAACTGAAGCTTAAACGTGTTCGACCAAAAACCACACTCCAGGGTTGCTTTCCTCATTTCCACGTTTAAGCTCCAGTTTAAGCTTAAACTGGAGCTTAAACGTGTTCGACCATTCTCCTCCAGGGTTGCTTTCTTCATTTCCACGTTTAAGCTTCAGTTTAACCTTAAACTGAAGCTTAAACGTGTTCGACTACTTTACCCTCCAGGGTTGCTTTCTTCCATTTCCACGTTTAAGCTTCAGTTTAACCTTAAACTGAAGCTTAAACGTGCTTGAATTATACCACCTCCAGGAGTGTCCAACGTTTAAGTTGCAGTTTAAGCTTAAACTGCAACTTAAACGCCACTATTTGAAAAGGTTTCTGGGCCAAAGATATTGCAGTTTAAGTTAGCATTTGAGCACAAACATTAACTTAAACATACTCTGGTATGAAACCCAATTGAATATCATGGTTTATGGGATTGGGCCTGAAGAATTGATGAGTCTGGAATTTCAATTTGTTGAGTCATGTGTCATTACTTGAGTATCACTAAGTTGGCTCAATGAATGTTACAGAATTGGATCAGCAGCCTCATCAGGATTATGGATCATAAACCCAAAGCAAAAGGAAATCAGGGAAAGGCCTCAAAGCCCAAGAAACACAACAGAAGCTCAATTTAGAAAGTGTATAAATAGGATAGAATTTAAGTTAGAAAAAAAGGGACTTTTGGGAATCATTTTTCTAGTTTTCATATTTGTTGGAATTGAATTCAGAGCTATGACTCACTAAACCCCCTTTCATTGGGTTAGGGAGCTCTATTGTAATTCAATGAATCAATAATAGTTTTTATCTTCTTCTTCAATCTTTTCTCTTGAATTTTGTTAGAAAGCTTCTCGATCTAATTCCATTGGTTAGTTGTCTTGGGAAAGAAACTATCCATAATTGGAATCCTTCGGAACCTTGGGAAAGGAATGGAGGATTCATGCTAGAGAAGCTTTCTCACAGTGAATTGGATTGGGGTTTGGATGGATATTGTGACATGTAATCCTACCAAATTGTGGTTCATGAAACTGTGTGGTATAATCAGTGATCGAGCATCATCTCTTCTTATGAACATTTAAACCAAGGGATTGGGAATTTGTTTGTTTTTAGAGAGAATTGGTGAGCCAAGGGATTGGGATCCAATCATATAAGATTGCCAAACAAAATTCAATGAATGCATTGGTTGAGGAAGGGATAAAAATGTTTTGATTCGGAGATCTCAATATCTCCTGAAACCCAATGAATTCCCCTTTTTCTGATCTACCACTTTCTCTTTACATTCTGCAATTAAATTCATGCAATCACCCCGATCCCTTTTTAATTTCAGCAATTTAGCTTCTCGCTCTTTAATTCATGCAATTTAAGATTCCGCAATTTCAATTTCTTGCCATTTACGTTTCCCGCCAATTTTACATTCCGCAATTCTCATCTAAATCTTGATTCCGCTCAACTAGAACACACTTCTAATCCGAATTGCTCACTCAACCAATCCTTGTGGGATTCGACCTCACTCTATTGTGAGTTTTTACTTGACGATAACCGGTGCACTTGCCGGAAGGAATTTTTGCCGATCGTGCAATTTCCTAAAATCGTAGCATCAGTACACAAAATTGCAATCACACTTTTTGCAATCCGCACAAGTAACCAGCAAGTGCACTGGGTCGTCCAAGTAATACCTTACGTGAGTAAGGGTTGAATCCCACGGAGATTGTTGGCTTGAAGCAAGCTATGGTTAGCTTATTAATCTTAGTCAGGATATCAATTATAGTTATCAATTGGCTTGCAAATAAACAAGAGAGCATGGATTAAATAATACTTATTATGCAGTAATGGAGAATATGTTGGAGTTTTGGAGATGCTTTGTCTTCTGAATTCCTGTAACATAATGCTTCCTCACTTTCAAACATGCAAGGCTCCTTCCATGGCAAGCTGTATGTAGGGCGTCACCGTTGTCAATGGCTACTTCCTATCCTCTCAGTGAAAATGGTCCAAATGCTCTGTCACAGCATGGCTAATCATCTGTTGGTTCTCAATCATGTCGGAATAGGATCTATTGATCCTTTTGCATCTGTCACTACGCCCAACACTCGCGAGTTTGAAGCTCATCACAGTCATCCAATCCCAGAATCCTACTCGGAATACCACAGACAAGGTTTAGACTTTCCAGATTCTCAAGGATGCTGCCATCAATTCTAGCTTATACCACGAAGATTCTGATTAAGGAATCTAAGAGATACTCATTCAATCTAATGTAGAACGGAGGTGGTTGTCAGGCACACATTCATGGATTGAGGAAGGTGATGAGTGTCATGGATCATCACCTTCTACATAGTGAAGCGCGAATGAACATCTTAGATAGGAACAAGCATGTTTGAATGAAAAACAGAAATAATTGCATTAATTCATCGAGACGCTGCAGAGCTCCTCACCCCCAACAATGGAGTTTAGAGACTCATGCCGTCAAAGAGTACAAAGTTCAGATCTAAAAATGTCATGAGATACAAAATAAGTCTCTAAAAGTTGTTTAAATACTAAACTAGTATACTAGGTTTACAGAAAATGAGTAAACTAAGATGAAGAGTGCAGAAATCCATTTCTGGGGCCCACTTGGTGTGTGCTGGGGCTGATACTTAAGCTTCTCATGTACCTGGGCTGTTTCTGGAGTTGAACGCCAGGTTGTAACCTGTTTCTGGCGTTGAACTCCAACTTGCAACCTGTTTATGGCACTGAACGCCAAACTGCAACATGGAACTGGCATTGAACGCCAGTTTACATCATCTATCTTCGCGCAAAGTTTGGACTATTATATATTTCTGGAAAGCCCTGGATGTCTACTTTCCAACCCAATTGAGAGTGCGCCAATTGAACTTCTGTAGCTCCAAAAAATCCATTCCGAGTGCAGGGAGGTCAGAATCCAACAGCATCAGCAGTCCTTTTTCAGCCTAAATCAGATTTTTGCTCAACTCCCTCAATTTCAGCCAGAAAATACCTGAAATTACAGAAAAGCACACAAACTCATAGTAAAGTCCATAAATATGAATTTTGCCTAAAAAATAATAAAATTATACTAAAAACTAACTAAAACATACTAAAATCTACATGAAATTACCCCCCAAAAAGCGTATAAAATATCCGCTCATCAGGCGCCGTTGCCGGGGATTTGCAAACGTGTGCCTTATTATTGGTTACTGTAAATATTTTTCAAAAAAAATATTTCAGATTTTAAAATTTTTATCTTATCTTATCTTAATTTTCAAAATTCAAATATTTTTAAAAAAATATCTTTTTCAAAATCTTATCTTATCTTTTTTTCAAAAATCGTATCATTTTCAAAATATTTTCCTATCTTTTTCAAAAATCATATCTTTTTCAAATTATTTTCTTTTTGTTAGTTTTTGTTTCTATTTTCTCCTACTACTATGAACTCTCACCCCTTTGGCTCTGAGTCTGGTTACAATTATGTTGCAGGAAGAGGAGATTATAATGACAACAAGCATCAAGGTTGGAAGTATCAAAGATGGGAGGAGCCACAAGGATTTAATGAACCCTCATGGCAACTATCAATAACCGTTCTGTGATGCATATCAAGGCATTGGCTATGGTGAGCACTCTTTTGATTATCAACAACCACCACCATATGCCTATGAACCCCCTCCTCAACATAACTTTGGACCACCATACTCACAAGTCCCTTTCCGCCAATCACCTCCATATGGCCCTAATCCTTATCCACCACACCAACCACCATAAGAACCATACCCAGAACCACCACCTCAATATTCACCATCTCCATATCCTTATCAAAAAGAACCACCTCCGTATTATGAATCTGTTTCCCAAAATAATGAACCCTCCTATCCACCCCAAACCTCTATGGAGAAGACACTTACTTCTCTCATTGGTCTCACTTTGATACTCCAAGATCTTATATCTCGCATGGACCAACCCTCCACCTCCAATGTTCAACCCTCAAGCTCCAGTGTACTTCCATCTCAACCACAAAATGATCTCCCCATCCCATCACCACCTTCCATGGAAGAGCACCAACATCCATCAATCCAAGAGCAACATGATCCCACTGATGCTATTGACATAGAACAAGAGAGAAGGGATCATCTTCGTGAATCCATACTTCATAAAGAGCTAGAGGAGGCACTAAAGGTGAAGGTAGAAGAGACCTTTGCAGATGAAGGAGTAGTTGAAGGGAGTTATCATAGAAAAGAAGCCATCAAGGAGGAATACGATTTCATACATAAACACCTGGATCAAGCGATAAATCGATTACCTTTCCAATGTTCAAACATTCAAGGAACCCCCATGGCTTCATATGCAAAATCTAATGAAGAACGTAGTATGAAGGAGACACTAGAAACTCTAGTGGACAATAAGGAGCATGACTTTGTACTGGAACAAGTGGAGGAAGCCAGAATCATTGAAGAAGAAGAAGTGGTTCAAGACTTAGGAGATGTTGAACCTCCATGGGAAAGTCAAGTTATAGAGCCTCCTTCAAAGACGTTTGAAACTGATGTTGAGGAAGGTGTACAACCTCTAAGGCATCTCATGATTGAAGACTTTGAAAGGGATGGTCAAGAGATGGATTCGATCATTGATGAATTCTTATCTACATTTGTGTCCTCTCCCATTGGACTTGACATGGAGATGAAAGAAGAAGAAGCACAACCTCCCATGCCCTTGGTGAACAATGAAACAGAGATTGAATTGGAAGAAATCCACCAAGAAGAAGAGGTTGATATTGAAGGAGATTGAAAAGAGGTGGAAGTTGTCAAAGAAAAGCACAAGGGAGTGGAGCTTGCAAGATCATTAGAAGCACCTCTTCCAAGGCCATTACCGTCCAACACAACATTCAAGTGGGTAAAATTCCTATCCTTATCCTTTACTTTCCCACTTGAATATGGGCTACTGGAGACGGATGGTCAACTTAGAGCTCTTTGTGGCATTAAGAGTAAGAGGAAGATGGTCAGTGGTAAGAATTGTCCTGCAAGGTTCATTATGGTTGGAAGCTTTAAGTTTAATTGCAAAGGTTGGTATAGAGCTCAATTGAATGGGTCTAGGAAGTTGTTTGGATGCTTCAATGAGAATTCTAAAGCTGAACCACCCGGATGGAATCATGATAATCAACTTGAAGACGGGTGTAGACACAAGATTTGGGATCCCAGAGGATATTGGATTTGCAAACATTGGTGGAGATTCCTGGATGAATTCAAGCACAAGCCACCATAACAGGGAGCTCACCAAATGTCCAACTTAGGGACTTTAACTAAAAGTGCTGGGTGGGAGATAACCCACCATGGTATGATCGTTCTTTTCCCTTCTCGTAGTTTTCTTTTTCAATGACTATTCTCAGTCCTAGTTCATATAGTTTGCATCTGCATTTGCATCTTTTATAAAAAAAACAAAAAAGAAGAAGAAATCGCACGCGAAGCCCTAGCGTCGCTGACGCGTCCGCGTCACCAGTGCATTGGGAAGAAAAGAAATTTAACAGAGAGTCACGCGAAAATGTGGCTGGAGGCGTGCCTTAGGCCCCAATATGCCCACGCAACCGCGTTGCTGACGCGTCTGCGTCATGTGGGAAAAATGCCTCCCACGCGTCCGCGTCACCCACGCGAATGCGTGCCTCAAAATCAACGTACAAAGGGGTGTATGGCCGAAAGTTGAGCTGGAATTGGGCTGGCCTCCTGCTAGTAGCACAAGCCCTACCACGCGAACTCGTGCCCCACGCATCCCCGCCGTTCTTTAAAACAAGGCCAACCATGCAATCGCGTCCACCACGCGATCGCGTCCACCACGCGATCGCGTCACCCAGAGTTTTGGCAAATTAAGTTTTTCACCAGAGAGTTGCGCGGCCGCGAGGCTGCACTCCCGCTGAAGGCACGAATCACTTTACGCGAACACGTGACCCACGCGTTCGCGTCACTTCATCAAAGCGCTATCCACGCGACCGCGTGTCCCACGCGCTCGCGTCGCCTGCACCGCACAACTTATCCAAATCAGCCAAATATCTTATCTTTTCTTCTCCAAATCTAAATCTTTTCTTTCCCTTCTTATTTCTTTCTTCATTCCTTTCTTTTTCTTTCTTTTTTCTTTTAATTGGTGCTGGAAATTTATTTGGGTCATTATTTTCCATATTTTGCTTGTGGATTATTAAAAAGAACTGTTTGACAATTATATATTATTTTTATAGGGTTGCTTGCATGTTCAATTTAATACTTTCAATACCTTATTTACCATGCATGCTATGTATTTGTGAAAACGCCCGTATGGTATTGTGCACTATTTTTTTTATTCTTCTACTCTAAATGCTTGCTTTTCACAAAATCCCTTTTATATTTTATGAGTTAAATATAATTGTTATTACAAACATATTGTTAGTTTGAAAGACTTGGTAATCTAAACTTGGACATTGAATGCTTGATCTATGCTACTCATGCTTTTGCCAGCATGCCAATAAACATCTTGCATTTAATTGTCATCACATGCACTTGCTATATTTCCGTTGATGACTTTTCACATGTAGTCATGACCATGTGTTAACATCTTTCTTCTTTACTGTGCATTGATTACTACCTTTCCCATCATCTTCCTTGATCGAACCCCTAGCTTTACATGTTACTTTCTTTTTTCCTTTTCAGGATGGCCACCAAGAAAGGTAAAGAGAAAGCTACTCCCAAACCACCAGCATGGAAAGGAACAAAAAGAGCACCGACTGAGGAACCACAACCCCCGCCCACCTGCACATCTTAGCATGCACCGGGGACGGTGCAATCTTTAAGTGTGGAGAGGTCGATACCGACTTCCAGGGGTTAGTTACCTTCTTCTCAACACCAATATTCTATTTTCTTTGTCTGTTCATTGTTGCATTGCATAATAGATTGCATGTGTAGTTGATTGTTTGCATTTAAGTACTACTTGGTTGAAAAATAATAAGTTTCTTTTTAAGATCCTATTTTTGAAAAATTTCACTAATTTAAATTAAAAAAAATTAAAATTAAAATTTTCTATATGTTAAATTTGTTTGAAGATTGTAAATTGGAACATGATTTTTGAGCTAAAGAACACACAACCTGTAAAATTTTGAGCCTAATTACATGGTTACATTATTTAACCATAATATTTTATTCTTGTGTGTTTCCTTCTCTATGATTGTAATCTTTACTTTGTTTCAGTCTATATGTCCAATATAGAATGTAGATACATACCTGCATGTGATTGAGGCCATTATTTGAATTTTTGCTCACTTATCCCAAATAAGCCTACCTTTTACATCACCTTTGTTAGCCCCCTTGAGCCTTTTAATTCCCTTCTGTTCTATAACCACATTACTAACCTTAAGCAGAAAAACAAATTAAAAATCCCAAGTTGAATCCTTGGTTAGCTTAAGATAGAAATTGTGTATCAACTAAGTGTGGAGAAATTTATGGGAACATGGGATGATAGGAAAAAGGTATTAAAGTGAATAAATTATTTGAAATTTGGGAGCATGTTCATGTGAAATAAAAATAATTAAAATACCATGTGCATTGATATATTATTCTTATATTTTAAAAAAAAAGAAAAAAAAGAAATTTTTTTTTGAGTAATTAAATAAGGGGACAAAAAAATTATCCCAATGCAAAAATTAAAGAATCAATACACATGGGATAAAATCAAAAATAAAATTGGTGTATGAGTATGTAACACACAAGTGGAAAAATTGGGCAGCTAGGCAAGATTTCTAGATTATATAAAGTATGTATATGTTAGGTGAGATCTTAGACTAATCAAGGGTTCAATTATTAGCTCACTTACCCTTATATATATACCCTTACCCTTACCTTAGCCCCATTACAACCTTGAAAAAGACCTCATAATGTTTGTATCTATACATTAAATATTTGTTGATTAGTTAGATGAAGAACAAAGTTTAAAAAAAATGATTAGAGAAGAATAGAGTGATTACCCTATACACTAGAGAGACTAGAGTGGTATACACTACCAGTGAGGGTTCAGTACTTGATTCTATGTTCCCTGCTTTCATGAGCTATCTTCTTACAAGTTTACTTGCTTTTTATTGTACGATTTGAATTAGTGTAATTTGGTTCATATTTGTCTTAGAGAACTTATTTACTTTTAACCAAGTAGCTAGAAACATTTTGCATGTAATTACATTCATATAGATAAGTTGCATTGCATACTCTCTATCATTCCTCTTCACTTCTTTATAGCTTCTCTTGAGCTTAGCATGAGGACATGCTAATGTTTAAGTGTGGAGAGGTTGATAAACCACTATTTTATGGTTTATCTTGTGCTCAATTAAGTGGTTTTTATCAACTCTTTACCCACTTATTCATATGATTTGCATGTTTTACATTTTTCTTCTTGATTCTGTGCTATGATTGAAAATATGCTTCTTTGGTCTTAATTTTGCTATGTTTAATCCTCTCTTATTACCATTCGATGCCTTGATATGTGTGTTAAGTGATTTCAGAGATTACAAGGCAGGAATGGCTTAGAGGATGGAAAGGAAGCATGCAAAAGTGGAAGGAATACAAGAAGTTGAAGAAGTTGCTAAGTTGTCCAGCCTGACCTCTTTCCACTCAAACGGTCATATCTTGAGCTAAAGAGGTCCAAATGACGTGGTTCTAGTTGTATTGGAAAGCTAACGTCCGGGGCTTCGATTTGATATATAATTTGCCATACAGCTAGGCGACACGAACGCGTGCTCCACGCGGACGCATCGCATCTGCGAAAATCAGCGTGGCAGAATTCGTTTCCAGCGAATCCTGGGCTATTTCCGGCCCAGTTTCAAGCTCTGAAAAGACAAATTAAAGGCTGCAAAGTGAAGGAATGAAGGAGAGACGACTCATAATTCACTTTTCATAATTTAGATGTAGTTTTTAGTGAGAGAGGCTCTCTCCTCTCTCTTAGGATTTAGGATTAGAATTTCTATTAGGATTAGGATTTATTTCTTCTTCATCACAGGTTCAATGTTCCTTTACTTCAATTTCTCTTCTACTTTTATTCATTCTATTAGTTTTTTTTAGTTTGCCAAATTGGCTTATGAACCTTTCATGTTAGGATTTTCTTAACTAATGCAATTTGAGGTATTTTTAGATATATGATTTCTTTCTTCTATTTATATAAATAATTTAGATTTTTCCCTTTTGGCTTGGGTTGATTAATTGGTAACTCTTGAGTTGTCAAACTCATCGTGATTGATAATTATTATTTTTGCTGATTAATTTAGATTCCTATAACTCTAGTATTTCCTTAAGGAGTTGGCTAGGACTTTAGGTGTTAAATTAATTTGTCCACTTAACTGACCTTCATAGTTAGAGGTTGACTTAGTGGGAGCGAAAGTATAATTCTCATCACCATTGATAAGGATAACTAGGACAGGACTTCCAGTTTTTATACCTTACTAAGGGATTTCTAATTATTAATTTATTTTTCTTATCAATTAAATTATTTGCTCAAACCTTTTCAAAACCCTGAAATATACCTTTGCATAACCAATAATAAATCATACTTTCCTGCAATTCCTTGAGAAGACGACCCGAGGTTTAAATACTTCGGTTATCAATTCCAAAGGGGTTTGTTACTTGTGAAAAGGATTTTATTTGTGAAAAGTCAAATAGCATGAAAAGAATGGTACTTGTTATTCAATAATAGAGAGCAGGTTGAGGTTTTGGAGTTGCTCTGTCTTCTGAATTTCTACTTTTCTACTGTCTTCTTCTTCCAAAAACGCATGTCCCTTCTATGGTAGGCTGTATGTTGGTGGATCACCGTTGTCAATGGTTACCATCTATCTTCTCAGTGAAAACATGTCCTCTACGGTTTCCCGCATGGCTAATCATCTCTCGATTCTCACTTGTGTCAGAATAGGATACATTTATCCTTTTGCATACTGTCACTGCATCCAACATTCGTGAGTTTGAAGCTCGTCATAGTTATCCCATCCCAGATCCTACTCGAAATACCACAGACAAAGTTTAGACTTTCCAGATCTCAGGAATGCAGCCAATTGATTCTAGCCTCTACCACGAAGGTTCAGATCTCACGAGTTTGAGTGCTCTATTGTCAGGAGATGCAGGTCAAACTCGTGGATTAGAAACCCAAGAGATACACACTCAAGCTGTCGCCCAATGACTACGTTGAGCTCATGTAGAACGGAAGTGGTTGTCAGGCACGCGTTTATAAGTTCGGGAATGATGATGAGTGTCACAGATCATCACATTCTCCATGTTAAAATACGAGTGAGTATTTTAGAATAGAGACAAACGTGATTGAATAGGAAACAGTAGTAATTGCATTAATCTATGGAAACACAGCAGAGTTCCTCACCCCACCTATGGGGTTTAGAGGTTCATACTGTAGAAGATACAATAGAATTTGTCAAAAATGTCATAAGTTACCAAATAAATCTCTAAAAGTAGTTTTTATACTAAACTAGTAACCTAGGTTTACAGAGAATGAGTAACTAGATGCAGAGAGTGTAGAAATCCACATTCGGGGCCCACTTGGTGAGTGTTTGGGCTGAGCTTCCTAGCTTTCACGTGCATGTGCCATTTCTGGAGTTAAACGCCAGCTTGGATGCCAGTTTGGGCGTTTAACTCCAGCTTTGGTGCCAGTTCTGGCGTTTTACGCCAGAAAAGTGTCTCTAGTGGGCGTTTAAACGCTAGTTTGGCCCATTAAATCTCGGGCAAAGTATGAACTATCATATATTGCTGGAAAGCCCAAGATGTCTACCTTCCAACTCAATTGAGAACGTGCCAATTGGGTTTTGGTAGCTTCAGAAAATCTACTTCGAGTGCAGGAGGGTCAGAATCCAACAGCATCTGTAGTCTTTTTTCAGCCTTTGAATAAGATTTTTGTTCAGGTCCCTCAATTTCAGTCAGAAAATACCTGAAATTATAGAAAAATACACCAACTCATAGTAAAGTCCATAAATGTGATTTTTTCATAAAAATTAATAAAAATGCAACAAAAAGTGAATAAAATATGCTAAAAACTATATGAAAATACTACAAAAAAGCGTATAAAATATCCGCTCATCACAACACCAAACTTAAACTGTTGCTTGTCCCCAAGCAACTAGACAAATAAAATAGGATGAAAAGAAGATCGTGGTGCAATAAAATCTTCGAGTCTTCAATGAAGCTCAAATTCAAATTAGATGAGCGGGGCTTATAGCTTTTTGCTTCTGAGTAGTTTTAGTATCTCATTTTATCCCCTGATACTCAGAATGATCGGCTTCCTTCAGAACTCAGCATGTAGATAGTGTTATTGATTCTCCTAGTTTAGTATGTTGATTCTTGAACACAGCTACTTTATGAGTCTTGGCCGTGACCTTAACATCTTGTTTTCCAGTATTACCACCAGATACATAAATGCCACAGACACCTAACTGGGTGAATGATGCGTGAGCATCTTGTCTATCTTTTCCTAGTGAAATTGCACTTAAATTGTTGAGTTTAATTAAGAATTAATTATATTTAGCCACTATGGATGCTATTTTGAGTTTTGTGCAATACTGTTTATTCTAGGTAGCATTCGGCTAGATTTGATGGAGTTTCTGCAGCACAAGAATCAAAGAAGATGGCTGCGAAAAGCGACGTGCACGCCTGCCTGACGCGTGCGTGTAATCTGGAAGTATCCATGGCGATGCGTTCGCGTGACTGACGCGTACGCATGATTTGAAGATTTGCTCAGAGACGCGTTCGCGTGATCGACGCGTCCGCGTGACTTGCGAAGAAGACCAGCGACGCGTATGCGTGATGTGCGCGATCTGCAGAATTTACAGAAATCGCTGACGTGGATTTTGGGTCGCCTTTTGAACCAGTTTTCAGCCCAGAAAACACATATTAGAAGCTGCAGGATGGACAAATCAATGGTCCCCACCCATCAGCGGAAGACTTGTTAGTTAATTCGAATTTAAATTCAAATCTAATTTTGAGGAAAAGATATTATTTTTAGATAATTAGATTTTAAATTTATTAGGATTAGTTATAAATAGGAACTCTGTACATTTAGACAGGAGACATTGTTACCAGAAACCTTATTTTTTCCTCTCTGAACCATGAGCAACTAATCCTTCATTGTTAAGGTTAAGAGCTCTATCTATTTTCATGGATTGATTCGTTTGATCTTTTTAATTTAATTCATGTCTTGATTTATATTTCAATAATTGTTTTCGTTCTTTATTTTATGAATATGGGTGGAACGGAAGTATGACCCATGTTCTAATTGAGTTCTTGTAAAACTTGGAAAAGCTCTTTACTTGAACAACAGCTTGAAAACATATTATATTGAATTTCTAATTGTTTGTATTTAACGGGATACGTGACATATAATCCCCTTATTTGTGAATAATTAGGATTCTTTTGGCATATAAACTAGAAATTGATCATCACCCTCTAATTGAAATTAATTGACCAAGGAATTTGCAATTAATGCATTTTAGAGGAGACCAGGAAGGTATAAGGAATTAGGGTCTAGTCACATATAGCTTGCCATGAAATTAAATCTTGCATGATTAAATTAATTAGTAATAAAAGTTAAATCCGGAAAATAAATAATTCTAAAACTTTAACTGCTTTCTCCAATATTTTATTCCCAACTCATTGCTGTTTACTTTCTGAAATTTTTAAATTACTGTTTAATGCTCTTAGAATATCTCAAAACCATTTTCTGCTTGCCTAACTAATCCTATCAAACGCTATTGTTGCTTGATCCATCAATCCTCGTGGGATCGACCCTTACTCACGTAAGGTATTACTTGGTACCACCCGGTGCACTTGCCGGTTAGTGTGCGGGTTGTAAAATACCGCATCAGTGAACCTTTTCAGATTGTGACTCAGCTTTGCTAGAGTCCCTAGTTAGAGGTGCCCAGAGTTCTTAAGCACACTCTTTTTGCTTTGGATCACGACTTTAACCACTCAGTCTCAACCTTCTCACTTGGACCTTCATGACACAAGCACATGATTAGGGACAGCTTGATGTAGCCGCTTAGGCCAGGATTTTATTCCCTTGAGCCCTCCTATCCATTAATGCTCAAAGCCTTGGATTCTTTTTACCCTTGCCTTTTGGTTTAAAGGGCTATTGGCTTTTTCTGCTTGCTTTTTTTTCTTTCTTTTTCTTTATTTTTTCGTAAATTTTTTTTCGCAAGCTTTTGTGTTCTCCACTGCTTTTTCTTGCTTCAAGAATCAATTTCATGATTTTTCAGATTATCAATAACATTTCTCTGTTTACCTCCTTCTTTCAAGAGTCAGACATTACTTAAATTTCAGTATATAAAAAAATTATGCACTGTTTATGCCTTCATGTAGAGAGCTAGAGCAATGCCACCACATATAAATAATTTGAATTTTTCTTATTATATACTCGAGATATTTGCACCCTTGCTCTTCTAAAAAATTTACTATTTTATTCATGTTTGATGATGATAAAGAAAATTAAATTATACCTAAATTGATAAAAATAATACTAATGCTCATGCAATCCTAATGCTCATGCAATCCTAATACTAATGCTCATGCAATTCTAATATAGGTCCCTAATAACAAAAGTTTTCACAGAGTTAGGACTCAACAACCTTGATTTTGGGAGATAGGTGCTCCTTCAATCTAGGGGACGCCTGACGCTTCAAGGGATAGCTTCTGGCGCTTCAGCTCCTATAGCTCACGTCCTTGCTGTTCTTGTTCCTTAAGCAATTTGCAAAGCATGCTGTCCTGATTCAGCTTCTCTTCTTTGAGTTGATCCACAGCTTATTACAGCTTGGTAACAGATGCTTCTAAGCGAACCCAATAGTTAAATTGGGGGATTTCTGGGAGAAGCTCATGCGCCCTCCTCTTGGTGGGGTTGTCTTGAGCTTGAGATCCATCCATTATCTTTTTAGTGATTGAGTGCTCAGTTGGGATGAACTCATCCACTCCAATCTATACCCCTGCATCCTTACATAACAGATAGATCAAGCTTGGGTAAGCCAATTTGGCCTCAGTAGATTCCTTTTGTGCAATTTCACAAGGAATTAGCTGATGAACCTCCACCTCTCTTCCCAACATAATACAGTGAATCATCATTGCCCTTTTTACAATAACTTCTGAATGGTTACTTGTGGGAAGTATAGAATGTCCAATGAAATCCAGCCAGCCCTTAGCAACTGGTTTGAGATCTCCCTTCTTTAGTTAGTTTGGGACACCTTTTGTGTTGGTTATCCACTTGGTTCCAGGGAAGCATATGTCCTCTAGAACTTAATCCAGCTTTTTATCTTTAGCCATTCTCCTATTAAAGGATTCTGGATCATCTTGCAGTTGAGGAAGTTTGAGGATTTCTTTTACTTTGTCAAGGTGAAAGTAAATAATCTTCCCCCTGACCATAGTCCGAAAGGTGTGGAAGGCAGTTCCCTCTATTCTTTGCTTATCTGTTAGCCACAGATTTGCATAGAATTCATGGACCATGTTTCTTCCCACATTCATCTCAGGATTAGCTAGGATTTCCCAGCCTCTATTTCGAAAATCTACTCTTGGATCTCCAGATGTTCATCTTCTTTCAGATCGAATTTAACTTCCGGGATCACTAATCTTCTGCACGTGATTTTGAAGTAATGGCCTGCATGTTCTTTGATGCAGAACCTCTCATGCATCCAAGGTTTTGGATTGTTCTCTTTCTTGCCTCTTGGAGTAGTTTGTTTTCCTTTAGGGGCCATGATCTTGGTGAGTTTTAGCTCAGTGATTACGGAAAAACACACCAAACTTAGAGGTTTGCTTGTCCTCAAGAAAAATAAAGGAAAAAAGAGGGATAGAAGGAGAGAAGGATTCGAATGGTGAATGAATGGGGATGGCCGAATGGGATCTAAAAGGGAGAGGGTGTGTTTCGAAATTTTTTTGAAAAAGATATGATAGAAAGATTTTGATTGGAAAAAGATAAACATGATATGAAAAAGATATTATTTTAAAATTTTGAAAGATATAAAAAAGATATGAGGGATTGAAATCAAAATTTTTGTTGATGTATCTAAAATAAAAGATGAGGTGGATGAAGAAAAGGTTTGGAAAGAAATTGAAAAAAAAATGAGGTTTAAAATTTTTGTTGAAAGGTGAATATTTGTGACATGTTTATGCAGAAAATTAAAACATGTATATTTGAAAAAAATTGAATTGAAAATAAAATTCCCCTCCCCCTGCTGTTCTGGCGTTAAATGCCTAGAATGGTATCCATTCTGGCGTTTAACGCCCAACCAGGTACCGTGGCTGGTATTTAACGCCAGAAATCCTTTGTCATTGGGCGTTTTTCTGAACGCTCAGGACGCTGCCCATTCTGGCGTTAAACGCCCATAGTGCTACCCATTCTGGCGTTTAACGCCCAGAATGCTACCTTTACTGGCGTTAAACGCCCAGAATGGTGCCCATTCTGGCGTTTAACGCCTAGAATACTTCCTTTACTGGCGTTAAACGCCCAGAATGGTGCCCATTCTGGCGTTTAATGCCCAAAATACCTCTTTACTGGCATTTTTACGCCAGTGAGCCTTTTTTCTCTGTGATTCCTCTGCTTTATGTTCTGAACCTTCATTTTTCTTAATTATTTACTGAAATGTATTGACAAACATGAATAGCAAATTAAGATGACTCATATAATCGTTATAAACATCTAATTTATGCTGATGGCTGGGTTGCCTCCCAGCAAGCGCTTCTTTACTGTCTTTAGCTGGACTTTGCTGAGCTTTAATCTAGTCTCAGCTTTGAGAATTCTTGCTCAACATTGCCTTCAAGATAATGTTTGACTCTCTGCCCATTAACAATGAACTTTTTGTCAGAGTCAATATCTTGAAGCTCTACATATCCGTATGGTGACACACTTGTAATCACATATGGTCCCTTCCACCGGGATTTCAGTTTCCTAGGGAACAATCCGAGCCTAGAGTTGAATAGCAGAATCTTTTATCCTGGCTCAAAGACTCTAGATGACAGCTTGCTATCATGCCACCTTTTTGCTTTCTCTTTGTAAATTTTGGCATTTTCGAAAGCATTGAGTCTGAACTCCTCTAGCTCATTCAATTATGGTAATCTCTTCTCTCCAGCTACCTTAGCATCAAGGTTTAGGAACCTGGTTGCCCAGTAGGCCTTGTGTTCCAGTTCCATTGGCATATGACAGGCTTTTCCATACACAAGTTGGTATGGAGAGGTCCCTATAAGAGTCTTGAATGCAGTTCTGTATGCCCACAGAGCATCATCCAGACTTCTTGCTCAATCCCTTCTACGGGTGTTTACAGTCTGTTCCAGGATTCTTTTTAGTTTTCTATTTGAGACTTCAGCCTGTCCATTTGTCTGTGGGTGATATGGGGTTGCTACTTTGTGGTTAATTCCATATCGGACAAGAGCAGAGTCAAGCTATTTATTGCAGAAATGAGTGCCCCCATCACTGATTAGTACTCTAGGGACACCAAATCTACTGAAGATGTGCTTCTGGAGGAATTTTAGTACTGTCCTAGTATCATTAGTGGGTGTTTCAATTTCTTCTACCCATTTAGATACATAGTCTACTGCCACCAGAATGTAAGTGTTTGAATATGATGGTGGGAAAGGTCCCATGAAGTCAATGCCCCAAACATCAAACAACTCAATATCTAAGATCCCTTACTGAGGCATGGCATAATCGTGAGGCAGATTACCAGCTCTCTGGCAACTGTCATAGTTACGTACAAACTCTCGGGAGTCTCTATAGAGAGTAGGCCAGTAGAAGCCACATTGGAGAACCATTGTGGCTATTTGCTCACCTCCAAAATGTCCTCCATACTGTGATCTATGGCAATGCCATAGAATCTTCTGTGCCTCTTCTCTAGGCACATATCTACGGATTATTCTTTCTGCACACCTCTTAAAGAGATATGATTCATCCCACAAGCAGTACCTTACATCAGAAACTAATTTTTTTGTTTGCTGCCTGCTGTACTCTTTGGGTATGAATCTCACAGCTTTATAGTTTGCAATGTCTACAAACCACGATGTTTCCTGAATGGCAAACAATTGCTCATCTGAAAAGGTTTCAAAGATCTTAGTAGGAGGGAGGGATGCTTTTGCTACTGGTTCTATCTGGGACAGGTAGTCAGCTACTTGGTTCTCTGTCCCTTTTCTGTCTCTTATTTCTATATCAAACTCTTGCAGAAGCAACACCCATCTTATGAGCCTAGGTTTTGAATCCTGCTTTGTGAGGAGATATTTTAGAGCAGCATGGTCAGTGTACACAATCACTTTTGATCCTACTAAATAAGATCTGGACTTGTCAATTGCATAAACCACTGTAAGCAACTCCTTTTCTGTGGTTGTGTAATTCTTCTGTGCGTCATGTAAAACACGACTAGCATAATAAATGACATGCAGAAGCTTGTCATGCCTCTGTCCTAATACTGCACCAATGGCATGGTCACTGGCATCACACATTAGTTCAAATGGTAATGTCCAGTCTGGTGCAGAAATGACTGGTGCTGTGACCAGTTTAGTTTTCAGAGTCTCAAAGGCCTGTAAACACTCTATGTCACAGACAAATGGTGTATCAGCAGCTAGCAGATTGCTCAGAGGTTTGGTAATTTTCAAAAAATCCTTTATAAACCTCCTATAGAATCCTGCATGCCCCAGAAAGCTTCTAATTACCTTAACATTGGCAGGTGGTTGTAATTTTTTAATTACTTCTACCTTAGCTTGATCCACCTCTATTCCCTTGTTCGAAATTTTGTTCCCAAGGACAATTCCCTCAGTCACCGTAAAGTAACATTTCTCCAAGTTTAAAACCAGGTTAGTCTCTTGGCACCTTTTCAGAACAAGTGCTAGATGGTCAAGACAAGAGCTGAATGAGTCTCCAAATACTGAAAAGTAATTCATGAAGACTTCCAGAAATTTCTCCACCATATCAGAGAAGATAGAGAGCATGCATATCTGAAAGGTTACAAATGCATTGCATAGGCCAAATGGCATCCGTCTGTAAGCAAATACTCCAGATGGACATGTGAATGTTGTTTTCTCTTAGTCTTGAAGATCTACTATAATCTGGTTGTAACCTGAATAGCCATCCAGAAAGTAGTAGTATGGATGACCTGCTAGTCTCTCTAGCATCTGATCTATGAATGGCAGAGGAAAATGATCCTTTCTGGTGGCTGTATTGAGCCTTCTATAGTCAATACACATACATCATCTTGTAACTGTTCTTGTAGGAACCAGGTCATTCTTTTCATTATGAACCACTATCATGCCTCCCTTCTTGGGGACAACTTGGACAGGGCTCACCCAGGGGCTATCAGAAATAGGATAAATAATCCCAACCTCTAGTAACTTAGTGACCTCTTTCTGCACCACCTCCTTCATGGATGGTTCAGCTGCCTCTGTGGTTGAAGCACTGGCTTGGCATTATCCTCTAATAGGATCTTGTGCATGCATCTGGCTGGGCTAATGCCCTTAAGATCACTTATGGACCACCCAAGAGTTATCTTGTGTGTCCTTAGCACCTGGATCAGTGCTTTCTCTTCCTGTGGCTCTAAAGAAGAGCTTATGATTACTAGGAAAGTGTCATCTTCTCCCAGAAAAGCATATTTCAGGGATGGTGGTAGTGTTTTGAGCTCGGGTTTAGGAGGTTTCTCCTCTTCCTAAGGAGTTTTCAGAGGTTCTTTTGTTTCCACTGGTTCCTCCAAATCAGGCTGAACATCTTTAAAAATGTCCTCTAGCTCTGATTCGAGACTCTCAGCCATATTGACCTCTTCCACCAGGGAGTCAACAATGTCAACACTCATGCATTCTTTTGATGTGTCTGGATGCTGCATAGCTTTGATAGCATTCAACTTAAACTCATCCTCATTGACTCTCAGGGTCGCTTCCCCTTTTTAAACGTTAATGAGAGTTCATCTAGTTGCTAGGAAAGGTCTTCCTAGAATGAGAGTTCCACTCTTGTGCTCCTCCATTTCCAGCACTACAAAGTCAGTGGGAAAGACGAATGGCCCAACCCTGACAATCATGTCTTCAATTATGCTTGATGGCATTTTAAAAGAGCCATTAGCAAGTTAGAGACATATCCGGGTTGGTTTGACTTCTTCAGTCAAACCAAGCTTTCTGATAGTGGATGCAGGCATCAGGTTGATACTCGCCCCAAGATCACATAAAGCTGTCTTGGTACAAGCACCCTCTAATGTGCATGGTATCATAAAGTTTCCAGGATCTTTAAGCTTCTCTGGTAAGATTTTCAGAATGACTGCACTGCATTCTTCAGTGAAGAAAACTTTTTCAGTTTCTCTCCAATCCTTCTTATGACTTAAGATCTCTTTCATGAACTTAGCATAAGAGGGTATTTGCTCAAGTACCTCTGCAAATGGGATCTTTATTTCAAGAGTTCTGAGATAGTCTGCAAAGTGGACAAATTGTTTATCCTGTTCCGCTTGGCGGAGTTTCTGAGGATAAGGCATCTTAGCTTTATATTCTTCAACCTTAGTTGCTGCAGGTTTATTACCTACATAAATGGTTGGAAAAATGTGCTTAGGAGGGTTGTTATCAGCACTTGCAGGTGCCTGATCCCTCATTGGCGTTTGAACGCCAGAATTGGGTGCTAAATGGGCGTTTAACGCTAGATTGTCACCCTTTTCTGGCGTTTGAACGCTAGAACTGGCATCTTTATTGGCGTTTAACGCCAGGTTGATGCCTTTTTCTAGCGTTTGAACGCCAGAGTTGGCAGCTAAATGGGTGTTTAATGCTAGTTTTTTACCCTTTTTTGGCGTTTGAACGCCAGAATCATTCCTCTTTGGGCTCTTACGGTCCTCAGAGGAATTTTGGGTAGTGAATTGGTCATCCTCTGTCAGATGTTCTTTTCTTGGCTTCCTGCTGCTTTGATTTGAGACGTTCAATGTCTTTTCACTCCTTAAATGAACAGTTTGGCATTCTTCTATTTTCTGCTTCGATAATTGCTGTTTTGTCTGATTTAATTGTTTTTCCATATTCTGGTTAGCATCTTTGGTTTCACGTAGCATCTCCTTAAATTCTGCTAGCTGTTATGTTATAGAAAAGAGTTGTTGATTGAGTTTAGCAACTGGTTCTGAAGGACTAAATTCAATGGATACTGCCTTAGCCTCTTCTTTCATGGAGGACTCACTTCTTAAGTACAGATGCTGATTTTTAGCAACTGTATCTATGAGCTCTTGAGTCTCTTCAATTATTTTTCCCATGTGTATAGATCCACTAGCTGAGTGGTCTAGAGATATCTGGGCCTTTTCTATAAGCCCATAGTAGAAGATGTCTAACTGCACCCATTATGAAAATATTTCAGAGGGGCATTTCCTTAGCATCTTTCTGTACTTCTCCTAGGCGTCAAAAAGGGATTCATTATCCTCTTGTTTAAAGCCTTGGATGTCCAGCCTTAAATGTGTCATCCTTTTTGGAGGGAAATATTGATTCAGGAATTTTTCTGATAGCTGTTTCCATGTTTTTATGCTTGCTGCAGGTTGGTTATTTAACCACCTTTTGGCTTGATCTTTTGTAGCAAATAGAAATAGTAATAATCTGTAGACATCCTGATCTACTTCCTTATCATGTACCGTGTCAGCAATCTGTAAGAACTGTACCAGAAACTCAGTAGGTTCTTCCTATGGAAGACCGGAATACTGTCAATTTTACTGCACCATGATAATGAGCTGGGGATTTAGCTCAAAATTACTGGTTCTGATGGGGGGGTATACAGATACTACCCCCATATAAAGCAGTAGTGGGGTTACACTATGACCCCAGAGTCCTTCTGGACTATTCAGTTCCACTTAGGTCCATGATGGAGAAAGGGAGGTGATGTGAATTGTGAATGAAATTTTATTTTATTTTATTTTAATATATTTTTTTCATTTTCGGACCGAAATAAATAATAATAATAAAAAAATTGGAAACTAAAATAATTAATTATTTAAAAGATTTGAAAATTTTTTATGAAGATTTTCGAAAAAATGAAGAGAGAGAAGGTGGTTAGGAAGTTTTGAAAAAGATATGATTTTAGAAATTTTAAAAAGATATGATTTTTAAAATTTTGACCAAGTCAACCCAAGGGATTCAAAAATAATGAGTAAATAAAGGAATATATATTTTTGAAATTAATAAGGAAAGTGAAAAACGGTAAAATAACACCAAACTTAGAATTTTTAGATCAAAACAAAGAAAACAAACAAGAAAAATTTGAATGTCAAGATGAACACCAAGAACACTTTGAAGATCAAGATGAACACCAAGAACAAATTTTGAAAATTTTTAAGAAAACAAAAACATAGAAGACACCAAACTTAAAACATGAAACTAAACTCAAAGAAAAATAAAAAATTAATAAAGAAAAATAAGATTTTTGAAAGATTTTTAAAAAGAAAAAAAAAAGATGCAACTCTAGTGACTCTAAACCAAAAAAGATAAAATTCTTTCCTAATCTAAGTAACAGGATGAACCATCAGTTGTCCAAACTCGAACAATCTCTGGCAACAGCGCCAAAAACTTGGTGCACAAAATTGCAATCACACTTTTGCAACTCCGCACAACTAACCAGGAAGTGCACTGGGTCGTCCAAGTAATACCTTACGTGAGTAAGGGTCGATCCCACAGAGATTGCCGGCTTGAAGCAAGCTATGGTTATCTTGTAACTCTTAGTCAGGAGATTAATAATAAAAAGGATTTTATTTATGAAAAGTCAAAGAGCATGAAAAGAATGGTACTTGTTATTCAATAATAGCGAGCAGGTTAAGGTTTCAGAGTTGCTCTATCTTCTGAATTTCTGCTTTCCTACTGTCTTCTTCTTCCAAAAATGCATGTCCATTCCATGGCAGACTGCATGTTGGTGGATCACTGTTATCAATGGCTACCATCTGTCCTCTCAGTGAAAACATGTCTTCTACGGTTGTTGAGCGGATAATTTATACGCTTTTTGGCATTGTTTTTAGTATGTTTTTAGTATGATCTAGTTAGTTTTTAGTTAAAATTCACTTTTCTGGACTTTACTATGAGTTTTTGTGTTTTTCTGTGATTTCAAGTATTTTCTGGCTGAAATTGAGGGACCTGAGCAAAAATCTGATTCAGAGACTGAAAAGGACTGCAGATGCTGTTGGATTCTGACCTCCCTGCACTCGAAGTAGATTTTCTGGAGCTACAAGAGCCCAATTGGCGCGCTCTCAACGGCGTTGGAAAGTAGACATCCTGGGTTTTCCAGCAATATATGATAGTCCATACTTTGCCCAAGATTTGATGGCCCAAACCGGCGTTCAAAGTCACCCTCAGATTTCCCAGCGTTAAACGCCGGAACTGGCACCAAAATGGGAGTTAAACGCCCAAACTGGCATAAAAGCTGGCGTTTAACTCCAAGAAGAGTCTCTACACGAAAATGCTTCAATGCTCAGCCCAAGCACACACCAAGTGGGCCCGGAAGTGGATTTTTATGTCATTTACTCATCTTTGTAATTCTTAAGCTACTAGTTCCCTATAAGTAGGACCTTTTACTATTGTATTTTCATCTTGGTTCTTCTGGTTCCCTCTCTGGGGCCGAAACCAATGATCACTCTTGTTCTTATGTATTTTCAACGGTGGAGTTTCTACACACCATAGATTATGGTGTGGAGCTCTGCTGTACCTCGAGTATTAATGCAATTACTATTGTTCTTCTATTCAATTCAGCTTGTTCTTATTCCAAGATATTCATTCGTACTCAAGAACATGATGAATGTGATGATTATGTGACGCTCATCATCATTCTCACTTATGAACGCGTGACTGACAACCACCTCCGTTCTACAAGCAAACAAGGCTCTAATGTTTATCTCTTGGATTCTTTAACCGGAGTCTTTGTGGTATAGGCAAGAACTGATGGCGGCATTCAAGAGAATCCGGAAGGTCTAACCTTGTCTGTGGTATTCTGAGTAGGATTCAATGATTGAATGACTGTGACGTGCTTCAAACTCCTGAGGGCTGGGCGTTAGTGACAGACGCAAAAGAATCACTGGATTCTATTCCGGCCCGATCGAGAACCGACAGCTGGATAGCCGTGCCGTGACAGGGTGCGTTGAACATTTCCACTGAGAGGATGGGAGGTATCCACTGACAACGGTGAAACCCTTGCATAAGCTTGCCATGGAAAGGAGTAAGAAGGATTGGATGAAGACAGTAGGAAAGCAGAGAGACGGAAGGGACCAAGCATCTTCATACGCTTATCTGAAGCTCTCACCAATGATATACATAATTATCTCTATCTTTATCTTTATGTTTTATTCATATATCATCTATACCCATTTGAGTCTGCCTGACTAAGATTTACAAGGTGACCATAGCTTGCTTCATACCAACAATCTCCGCGGGATCGACCCTTACTCGCGTAAGGTTTATTACTTGGACGACCCAGTGCACTTGCTGGTTAGTTGTGCAAAGTTGTGTTTATGCCATGGTATTGAGCACCAAGTTTTTGGCGCCGTTGCCGGGGATTGTTTTGAGTATGGACAACTGAGGGTTCATCTTGTTGCTTAGATTAGGTATTTATTTTTTTTTCAGAGTTCTTAAGAATGAATTCTAGTGTTTCAAGGTGATGTTTTTATCATCACCAAAGCTGATTGATCATCATCAATTTAGCTCTTGAATGCAATGTCCTGCTGAAGCTTGGCTAGCCATGTCTAATTTCTTTAGACTGAAGCTTTAGACTAAACATTGCATGATTCCTGGAATTCTCATTAAGAATTTTGATACCTTTATTTTCTTTTCCACTTAATTTTCGAAAAAAGCACAAAAAAATTACAAAATCATAAAAACCAAAAATATTTCTTGTCTAAGTCTAGTGTCTCATTTTAAGTTTGGTGTCAATTGCATGTTTCTGTTCTTCTTGCATTCATTCATGTGTCTTAAGTGTTCTTCAAGATGTTCTTGATGATTTCCTTGCTCTGATATTTGAATTCTATTGACTTGAGCATTTCGGTTGTTTGTCATATGCATTCTCATTTTGTTAGTGTCAGTATTATACAAACTTCTAAGTTTGGTGTCTTGCATGCATTGTTTATTTGATTTTAGTTGCATTTTGATTATTCCTCATTATTAAAAATCCAAAAAATATTTTTAATTTGTGTCTTTTCAAGTCAATAATACAGAGAATTGAAGATTCAGAACATACTGCAGAGAAATTATATAGAAAAAGCTGGGCGTTCAAAACGCCCAGTGAAGAAGGCAGACTGGCGTTTAAACGCCAGCCAGGGTGCCTGGTTGGGCGTTTAACGCCCAAAAAGGTAGTGCACTGGGCGTTAAACGCCAGAATGTGCACCATTCTGGGCGTTTAACGCCAGGATGGCACAAGAGGGAGGATTTTGTTTTCAAATCAATTTTTTTCAAGTTTTCAAAGTTTTTCAAAATCAAATCTTCTTCAAATCATATCTTTTCAATCAAACCTTTTTCAAAATCAATTTCTTTCCTTTTTCAAAGATACTTACTATCAATTAATGATTTGATTCAACATTTTAAGTATGTTGCCTTTTCTGTTGAGAAAGGTTTAATGTTTGAATCATATCTTTTCTTGTTAGGCAAGTCATTAATTTTTTAAAATCAATTTTTTTTAAAATTGTTTTCAAATCATATCTTTTCAATCATATCTCTTTAAAAGCATAACTTTTCAATCATATCTTTTTAATCACATCTTTTTCAAAATAGTTTTCAATCATATCTTTTTAAATTCTAATTTCAAAATCCTTTTCTAAAATTACTTGATTTCTTCTCCATTCTTAGTTTTCGAAAATCAATTCAAGTTTTTCAAAATGTTTTTAAAATCTTTTACCTAATTTTGGAAAATTTCTTCCCCTCTTCTCACATCCTTCTATTTATGGAGTAACACTCCTCCTCAATGCACAATTCGAACTCTATCTCACTAAGTTCGAATTCTCTACTTCTTCCTTCTATTTTTCTTTTCTTCTGACACCTCAAGGAATCTCTATACTGTGACATAGAGGATTCCATATTTTCTTGTTCTCTTCTCTTTCATATGAGCAGGAACAAAGACAAAGGCATTCTTGTTGAAGCTGACCCTGAACCTGAAAGGACCTTGAAGCGAAAGCTAAGAGAAGCTAAGGCACAATTCTCTGTAGAGGACCTAACCGAATTCTTCAAAGAAGAAGAACACATGGCAGCCGAAAACAACAACAATGCAAGGAAGGTGCTGGGTGACTTTACTGCACCTACTCCCGACTTCTATGGGAGAAGCATCTCTATCCCTGCCATTGGAGCAAACAACTTTGAGCTTAAGCCTCAATTAGTTTCTCTAATGCAACAGAATTGCAAGTTCCATGGACTTCCGTTGGAAGATCCTCATCAGTTCTTAGCTGAATTCTTGCAAATCTGTGACACTGTCAAGACTAATGGGGTTGACGCTGAGGTCTACAGACTTATGCTATTCCCTTTTGCTGTAAGAGACAGAGCTAGGACATGGTTGGACTCACAACCTAAAGAAAGCCTGAACTCTTGGGAAAAGCTAGTCAATGCCTTCTTGGCAAAGTTCTTTCCACCTCAAAAATTGAGTAAGCTTAGAGTGGAAGTCCAAACCTTCAGACAGAAAGAAGGAGAATCCCTCTATGAAGATTGGGAAAGATACAAACAATTAATCAGAAAATGTCCTTCTGACATGCTTTCTGAATGGAGCATCATAGGTATTTTCTATGATGGTCTCTCTGAACTATCCAAGATGTCTTTGGATAGCTCTGCTGGAGGATCTCTTCATCTGAAGAAGACGCCTGCAGAAGCTCAAGAACTAATTGAAATGGTTGCAAATAACCAATTCATGTACACTTCTGAAAGGAATCCTGTGAACAATGGGACAAATCAGAAGAAAGGAGTCCTTGAGATTGATACTCTGAATGCCATTCTGGCTCAGAACAAGATATTGACTCAACAAGTCAATTTGATTTCTCAAAGTCTGTCTGGAATGCAAAATGCACCAAGCAGTACTAAGGATGCTTCATCTGAAGAAGAAGCTTATGATCCTGAGAACCCTTCAATGGAAGAGGTGAATTACCTGGGAGAACCCTATGGAAACACCTATAATTCTTCATGGAGAAATCATCCAAATTTCTCATGGAAGGATCAACAGAGACCTCAACAAGGTTTCAACAACAATAATGGTGGAAGAAACAGGTTTAGCAATGGCAAGCCTTTTCCATCATCTTCTCAGCAACAGACGGAGAATTCTAAGCAGGGCCACTCTGACTTAGCAACCATGGTCTCTGATCTAATCAAAACCACTCAAAGTTTCATGACTGAAACAAGGTCCTCCATTAGAAATTTGGAGGCACAAGTGGGACAGCTGAGTAAGAAAATTACTGAACTCCCTCCTAGTACTCTTCCAAGCAATATAGAAGAAAATCCAAAAGGAGAGTGCAAGGCCATCAACATGGCCGAATTTGGAGAGGAAGGAGAGGCAGTGAACGCCACTGAGGAAGACCTCAATGGACGTCTACTGGCCTCCAATGAGTTCCCTAATGAGGAACCATGGGAATCTGAGGCTCAAAATGAGACCATAGAGATTCCATTGGACTTACTTCTGCCATTCATGAGCTCTGATGAGTATTCTTCCTCTGAAGAGGATGAGTATGTCACTGAAGAGCAAGTTGCTAAATACCTTGGAGCAATCATGAAGCTAAATGACAAGTTATTTGGAAATGAGACTTGGGAGAACGAACCTCCTTTGCTCACCAAAGAACTGGATGACTTGTCTAGGCAGAGATTACCTCAAAAGAGACAAGATCCTGGGAAGTTTTCAATACCTTGTACCATAGGCACCATGACCTTCAAGAAGGCTCTGTGTGACTTAGGGTCAAGTGTAAACCTCATGCCTCTCTCTGTAATGGAGAAGCTAGGGATCTTTGAGGTGCAAGCTGTAAGAATCTCACTAGAGATAGCAGACAATTCAAGAAAACAAGCTTATGGACTTGTAGAGGATGTTCTGATGAAAAATGAAGACCATTACATCCCTGCTGATTTCATAGTCCTAGAGACTGGGAAGTGCATGGATGAATCCATCATCCTTGGCAGACCCTTCCTAGCCACAGCAAAGGCTGTGATTGATGTTGACAGAGGAGAACTGATCATTCAAGTGAATGAGGAATCCTTTGTGTTTAAGGCTCAAGGATATCCCTCTGTCACCACGGAGAGGAAGCATGAAGAGCTCCTCTCAAGACAGAGTCAAACAGAGCCCCCACAGTCAAACTCTAAGTTTGGTGTTGAACCCCCACATTCAAACTCTAAGTTTGGTGTTGGGAGGTTCCAACATTGCTCTGAGTATCTGTGAGGCTCCATGAGAGCCCACTGTCAAGCTACTGACATTAAAGAAGCGCTTGTTGGGAGGCAACCCAATGTTATATTTTATCCATTTTCCTTTGTTATTTTATGTTTTCTGTAGGTTGATGATCATGAGAAGTCACAAAATCAATTGAAAAAGCAAAAAAAAAATGAAAAATAGGAAGAAAAACAGCACACCCTGGAGGAAGAACCTACTGGCGTTTAAACGCCAGTAAGGCTAGCAGATGGGCGTTTAACGCCCAGTCTGGCACCATTCTGGGCGTTTAACGCCAGAAAGGGGCACCAGACTGGCGTTAAACGCCATAAAATGGCAAGAACCTGGCGTTAAACGCCAGAAATGGGCACCAGCCCGGCGTTTAATGCCAGAATTGGCTCAAAACGCATTTTTTGCATGCCATTTGGTGCAGGGATGACTTTTCCTTGACACCTCAGGATCTGTGGACCCCACAGGATCCCCACCAACCCCACCACCCTCTTTCTTCTTTACCCATTCACCAATCACCTCAATACCTCTTTCCCAAAAACCCTTCACCTATCAAATCCCACTATTCTCTTCACCACTCACATCCATCCTTCATAAAACCCTACCCCTCCCCTCACCCCTATATAAACCCATCTTCACTCCTTCATTTTCACACACCCTAAACACTACTTCTTCCCCCTTTGGCCGAAACATAAGCCTCCTCCATCTCCTCCATTTTCTTCTTCTTCTACTCTCTTCTTTCTTCTTTTGCTCGAGGACGAGCAAACCTTTTAAGTTTGGTGTGGTAAAAGCATTGCTTTTTGTTTTTCCATAACCATTTATGGCATCCAAGGCCGGAGAAACCTCTAGAAAGAGGAAAGGGAAGGCAAAAGCTTCCACCTCCGAGTCATGGGAGATGGAGAGATTCATCTCAAGGGTGCATCAAGACCACTTCTTTGAGGTTGTGGCCTTGAAGAAGGTGATCCCCGAGGTCCCTTTCAAACTCAAAAAGAGTGAATATCCGGAGATCCGACATGAGATTCGAAGAAGAGGTTGGGAAGTTCTTACCAACCCCATTCAACAAGTCGGAATCTTGATGGTTCAAGAGTTCTATGCCAATGCATGGATCACCAAGAACCATGATCAAAGTGTGAACCCGGACCCAAAGAATTGGCTTACAATGGTTCGGGGGAAATACTTAGATTTTAGTCCGGAAAATGTAAGGTTGGCATTCAACTTGCCCATGATGCAAGGAGATGAACATCCTTACACTAGAAGGGTCAACTTTGATCAAAGGTTGGACCAAGTCCTCACTGACATTTGTGAAGAGGGTGCCCAATGGAAGAGAGATTCAAGAGGGAAGCCGGTTCAATTAAGAAGGCATGACCTCAAGCCCGTGGCTAGGGGATGGTTAGAGTTTATCCAACGCTCAATCATTCCCACTAGCAACCGGTCTGAAGTTACTCTAGACCGAGCCATCATGATTCATAGCATCATGATTGGAGAAGAAGTGGAAGTTTATGAGGTTATAGCCCAAGAACTCTATAAGGTGGCGGACAAGTCCTCTACCTTGGCAAGGTTAGCCTTTCCTCATCTCATTTGTCACCTCTGTTATTCAGTAGGAGTTGACATAGAAGGAGTCATCCTCATTGATGAGGACAAGCCCATCACTAAGAAAAGGATGGAGCAAACAAGAGACCCCTCTCATCATGAGATCCCTGAGATACCTCAAGGGATGCACTTTCCTCTACAAGACTATTGAGAGCAAATTAACACCTCCCTAGGAGAATTGAGCTCCAACATGGGACAACTAAGGGTGGAGCACCAAGAACATTCCATCCTCCTCCATGAAATTAGAGAAGATCAAAGAATCATGAGAGAGGAGCAACAAAGACAAGGAAGAGACATTGAAGAGCTCAAGCACTCCATAGGATCTTCAAGAGGAAGAACAAGCCGCCATCATTAAGGTGGACCCGTTCTTTAATTTCCTTGTTTTTTATTTTTCTATTTTTCGAATTTTCATGCTTATGTTTATCCATGTTTGTGTCTTATGATCATTAGTGTCTTAGTGTCTATGCCTTAAAGTTATGAATGTCCTATGAATCCATCACCTTTCTTAAATGAAAACTGTTTTTATTACTAAAGAACAAGAAGTACAGGATTTCGAATTCATCTTTAAAACTAACTTAATTAGTTTAATGTGGTGACAATACTTTTTGTTTTCTGAATGTATGCTTGAACAGTGCATATGTCTTTTGAATTTGTTGTTCATGAATGTTAAAATTGTTGGCTCTTGAAAGAATGATGAAAAAGGAGACATGTTACTGAGGATCTGAAAAATCATAAAAATGATTCTTGAAGCAAGAAAAAGCAGTGAATACAAAAAAAAAAGAAAGAGAAGGAGAAAAACGAAAAAAAAAGGGAGAAAAAGAAAAAGAAAGAAAAAGAAAGAAATAAAGTTGTGATCCAAGGCAAAAAGAGTGTGCTTAAGAACCCTGGACACCTCTAATTGGGGACTCTAGCAAAGCTGAGTCACAATCTGAAAAGGTTCATCCAATTATGTGTCTGTGGCATGTATGTATCCGGTGGTAATACTGGAAGACAGAGTGCTTTGGGCCACGGCCAAGACTCATAAAGTAGCTGTGTTCAAGAATCATCATACTTAACTAAGAGAATCAATAACACTATCTGGATTCTGAGTTCCTAAAGAAGCCAATCATTCTGAATTTCAAAGGATAAAGTGAGATGCCAAAACTGTTCAGAGGCAAAAAGCTACTAGTCCCGCTCATCTAATTGGAGCTAAGTTTCATTGATAATTTGGAGTCTATAGTATATTCTCTTCTTTTTATCTTATTTGATTTTCAGTTGCTTGGGGACAAGCAACAATTTAAGTTTGGTGTTGTGATGAGCGGATAATTTATACGCTTTTTGGCATTGTTTTTAGTATGATCTAGTTAGTTTTTAGTATATTTTTATTAGTTTTTAGTTAAAATTCACTTTTCTGGACTTTACTATGAGTTTTTGTGTTTTTCTGTGATTTCAGGTATTTTCTGGCTGAAATTGAGGGACCTGAGCAAAAATCTGATTCAGAGACTGAAAAGGACTGCAGATGCTGTTGGATTCTGACCTCCCTGCACTTGAAGTGGATTTTCTGGAGCTACAGAAGCCCAATTGGCGCGCTCTCAACGGCGTTGGAAAGTAGACATCCTGGGCTTTCCAGCAATCAATGATAGTCCATACTTTGCCCAAGATTTGATGGCCCAAACCGGCGTTCAAAGTCACCCTCAGATTTCCCAGCGTTAAACGCCGGAACTGGCACCAAAATGGGAGTTAAACGCCCAAACTGGCATAAAAGCTGGCGTTTAACTCCAAGAAGAGTCTCTACACGAAAATGCTTCAATGCTTAGCCCAAGCACACACCAAGTGGGCCCGGAAGTGGATTTTTATGTCATTTACTCATCTTTGTAATTCTTAAGCTACTAGTTCCCTATAAGTAGGACCTTTTACTATTGTATTTTCATCTTGGTTCTTCTGGTTCCCTCTCTGGGGCCGAAACCAATGATCACTCTTGTTCTTATGTATTTTCAACGGTGGAGTTTCTACACACCATAGATTATGGTGTGGAGCTCTGCTGTACCTCGAGTATTAATGCAATTACTATTGTTCTTCTATTCAATTCAGCTTGTTCTTATTCCAAGATATTCATTCGTACTCAAGAACATGATGAATGTGATGATTATGTGACGCTCATCATCATTCTCACTTATGAACGCGTGACTGACAACCACCTCCGTTCTACAAGCAAACAAGGCTCTAATGTTTATCTCTTGGATTATTTAACCGGAGTCTTCGTGGTATAGGCAAGAACTGATGGCGGCATTCAAGAGAATCCGGAAGGTCTAACCTTGTCTGTGGTATTCTGAGTAGGATTCAATGATTGAATGACTGTGACGTGCTTCAAACTCCTGAGGGCGGGGCGTTAGTGACAGACGCAAAAGAATCACTGGATTCTATTCCGGCCCGATCGAGAACTGACAGCTGGATAGCCGTACCGTGACAAGGTGCGTTGAACATTTCCACTGAGAGGATGGGAGGTAGCCACTGACAACGGTGAAACCCTTGCATAAGCTTGCCATGGAAAGGAGTAAGAAGGATTGGATGAAGACAGTAGGAAAGCAGAGAGACGGAAGGGACCAAGCAACTTCATACGCTTATCTGAAGCTCTCACCAATGATATACATAAGTATCTCTACCTTTATCTTTATGTTTTATTCATATATCATCTATACCCATTTGAGTCTGCCTGACTAAGATTTACAAGGTGACCATAGCTTGCTTCATACCAACAATCTCCGTGGGATCGACCCTTACTCGCGTAAGGTTTATTACTTGGACGACCCAGTGCACTTGCTGGTTAGTTGTGCAAAGTTGTGTTTATGCCATGGTATTGAGCACCAAGTTTTTGGGGCCATTACTAGGGATTATTTGAGTTGTGAAAAGTAGTGATCACAATTTCGCACACCAACGGTTTCCCGCATGTCTAATCATCTGTCGGTTCTCACTTGTGTCGGAATAGGATACATTTATCCTTTTGCACACTGTCACTGCACCCAACATTCGCAAGTTTGAAGCTCGTCACAGTCATCCCATTCCAGATCCTACTCGGAATACCAGAAAAAAGGTTTAGACTTTTTGGATCTCAGGAATGCTACCAATTGATTCTAGCCTCTACCACAAAGGTTTAGATCTCACGAGTTTGAGTGCTCTATTGTCAGGAGATGCAGGTCAAACTCGTGGATTAGAAACCCAAGAGATACACACTCAAGCTGTCACCCAATGACTACATTGAGCTCATGTAGAACGGAAGTGGTTGTTAAGCACCCGTTCATAAGTTAGAGAATGATGAGGAGTGTCACGGATCATCACATTCTCCATGTTGAAATACGAGTGAGTATTTTAGAATAGAGACAAACGTGATTGAATAGGAAACAGTAGTAATTGCATTAATCCATGGAAACACAGCAGAGCTCCTCACCCCCACCTATAGGGTTTAAAGGTTCATACTGTAGAAGATACAATAGGATTTATCAAAAATGTCATAAGTTACCAAATAAACCTCTAAAAGTAGTTTTTATACTAAACTAGTAACCTAGGTTTTACAGAGAATGAGTAACTAGATGCAGAGAGTGCAGAAATCCACTTCTGGGGCCCACTTGGTGAGTGTTTGGGCTGAGCTTCCTAGATTTCACGTGCATGTGCCGTTTTTGGAGTTAAACACCAGCTTGGATGCCAGTTTGGGCATTTAACTCCAGCTTTGGTGCCAGTTCTAGCGTTTTACGCCAGAAAAGGGTCTCTAGTGAGCGTTTAAATGCCAGTATGGCCCATCAAATCTTGGAAAAAGTATAAACTATTATATATTTCTGGAAAGCCCAAGATGTCTACTTTCCAACGCATATGAGAGCACGTCAATTGGGTTTCTTTAGCTCCAGAAAATTCACTTCGAGTGCAAGAGGGTCAGAATCCAACAGCATCTGCAGTCCTTTTTCAGCTTTTGAATTAGATTTTTGCTCAGGTCCCTCAATTTCAGCCAGAAAATACCTGAAATTTCAGAAAAACACACCAACTTATAGTAAAGTCTAGTAATGTAATTTTTGCATAAAAATTAATAAAAATAAAACAAAAAGTGAATAAAACATGCTAAAAACTATATGAAAACACTATCAAAAAACGTATAAAATATCCGCTCATCAACCTCTAAGAGAAACCTTGTGAACAGTGGAGTCCCTCAGAAGAAAGGAGTTCTTGATAATGACACTTTGAATGCCATATTGGCTCAGAGCAAGATCTTGACTCAACAGGTCAATATGATCTCTCAGTATTTGACTCAAATACAAGCTGCAGCTGGCAGCAATCAACATGCTTCATCCGAAGTAGAAGCTTATGATCCTGATCAACCTACCATAGAGGAGGTGAATTACATGGGAGAACCCTATGGAAATACCTACAATCCCTCATGGAGGAATTATTCTAACCTCTCATGGAAGGATCAACAGAAGCCTCAGCAAGGCTTCAACAACAATCAAGGTGGAAGGAACCAAAACAGGTTCAACAACAGACCACCATTTCCATCCTCTCAAGGGAATATGGAGACTCCTAAGCAGAGCCTTTCTAACTTAGTCACTCTAGTCTCCAGCCTCTCTAAGACCACTCATAGTTTCATAACTGAAACAAGATCCTCCATTAGAAAAATGGAGGTACAAGTTGGTCAATTGAGCAAGAGAATCCCTGAGACTCCTCCTGACACTCTTCCTAGTAACACTGAAGTGAATCCAAGAGAAGAGTGCAAGGCCATCACCATAGAGGCTGGGGTCAAATCTGGTGAGACTGGGATGGAGTTCAACGCCCAAACAACCATCAAAGCTAGCGTTGAACGCCAGGGAGGAAGCCCTCTCTGAGTGTTCAACACCCAAACTAATAGGGAATCTGGCGTTGAACACCAGTAAAGAAGGTCTTACTAGGCGTTCAACGCCCAACTTGGCAAAGACACTGGCGTTGAATGCCAGTAATAACATACCTACTGAGTGTTCAGCACCCCCCAAAGAAATTCCTATTCAAGAATTAAAGGAAGCCAAGGCTCATATAGAGACCATGGAGGTCCCCTTATAGGCACTCCTGCATTGCATGAGTTCTGATGAATACTCATCCTCTAATGAGGATGAAGACACTAGGGAAGAGTAAGTTTCTCGATACCTAGGAGCTCTCATGAAGCTAAATCTCCAGTGCTTACCAAAGAACTCAATGCTTTGGTTCAGCAGAAGCTACCTCAGAAGCTTCTGGATCCCAGACGCTTTCTAATCCCTTGCACCATAGACACCATGACCTTTGAGAAGGCTCTGTGTGACCTAGGGTCAAGTATAAACCTCATGCCACTCTCTGTAATGGAGAATCTGGGAATCTTTGAGGTACAAGTGATAACGAGAATTTGTTGTATAGTTTGGAATCAATCAAAATAAGAATCAATTCGATGGTAGCATAGTCCAAACCAACAATGAATTCTCAAGATCAAATAATAAAGTCAATACAAAATAACCGAGTATTTAGCTCCCGGGTCATCTTCCCTAGAAATTGCAATGAAATGTACAATTATTGGCTATGAGGGAATTGGGGGTTGAGGTAGCAATTGGCAAGAAATTTAAATGCAAGAAGGTAACTTAACATGCAAGAAATTATAAGAGAAAGCAAGTAAAGGCAATGATAAAGGAATTTAAATGATAAAAATAAGCTCTTGGTGAGAATTGGGTAATTAGGGCTTTCTATCCTAGTAGTGGACCACAAACATGGTAATTGTGTGTGAATTAATCCTAATTAGTCAACCCAACATCGAGGATAAGTCAACTAGGCATAATTAATCTCAATCCCTAAGTCCTAAGTCAACACTAAGGGGGTCACTTAGAGTCAAGAGAAACCAAATTAATTAACAACCCACACACAATATGGAATGGACATCCACCACTCAAGTTCACCCAAACCACACAATTTCCCAACCAAGAGTGAGAAAAATTATGCAAAAGCCCAACCAAGCATTTTATCAAACACTTGGTGGGTATGAAAAAAAAGCATGGTGAAATGACAAGAAATAATAAATGCTACCACTACCAAGCAAGGAAAATAAAGATAGCAACTCAATAAAGCAATAAAAGAGGCATGAAATATGAAATTGCATTAAATGTAAATGAAAGTGACAAGAGTGCAAATACATAAAAGTGGCAAAAATAAAGAAAGTGACAAGATAAAGTAATGAATTTAAGACAATAGAATAAGGAAAGGTAGAAGAAACTAGATTAAAACAAGAATTAAAAAGAGAAATTACAAGGAAAATAAACTAAGAACCCTAATTTCTAGAGAGAAGGGGGAGCTTCTCTCTCTAAAAAAGAACCTACATTATGCTAAACTAAACCCTAATTCCTCCCCCTTTTCACATGGAGTGAGGCCTTGTCTAATATAGGAAGAATCAGCTTCAGAAGGTCCAAAAATTGGGCTCTGGAGGCCCAGAAATTGCCCCCAGCGATTTCCATTAAATTAGTCATGCGCTGGGACCTGTGCGTACGCACAGGTGTGTACGTACGCACACATGTTGATTTTTCTTTTATGCGTACGCACAGGATATCGTGCATACGCACACATGGTTTTGTGGCGCTTATGCGTACACACACTCCAATGTGTGCTTCTTCTTTGTTTTCTTAATGTTTTTTCCCTATGTACATGCTTCCTTCCACTTTTTCCTTGCCAAACTTGCCTCTAGGACCTAAAATCACTCAACAAACATGTCATGACATCAAATGGCATAAAAGTGGGATTAAAATCACTAATTTAAGGTCAAAATAACATGTTTTCACAATTAGGCACAATTTAGGGAGAAAACACAAAAGCATGCTATTTACATAAATAAATGTGGGTCTATGTGATGAAATCCACTCAAATCAAACTAAAATATATCATCAAATATGGATTCATCAACAAGCTGCAAACACCTCACTAGAGATGGTAGACAAATCAATGAAGAAAGCATATGGCTTAGTAGAGGATGTATTGGTAAAGGTTAAAGACCTTTGCATCCCTGTAAACTTCATAATCTTAGATACTGGGGAAAATAAGGATGAATCCATCATCCTTGGAAGACCTTTCCTAGCCACTGCCAATGCTATCATTGATGTAGCTAAGGAAGAACTGATTCTACAACTAGGGGAGGATCACATCTTGTTCAAGATGCCTCATCCCAACTCTCCCTTTGAGAAAAGAGAGATAATTATGCAACACTTAGTGTTCCAACCATCTCTTTCAGTGTAGAGCTTTACTAAGCCCCCAAAAATTAATTCTAAGTTTGGTGTTGGGTAGCCATCAACAAGCACTGAAAATAAAGGTACTAAGAAGAAATTACCTAAAGGCTGAATGGACAAGAAAGTTTCCACTGAAGGCCTCTCACCTGGCATGAGAGTTGTCTTCACCAAGAAGCCAGTCATACAACATACAGTGAGTCATGTCCTATCTCTAGAGCACGTAGAGCTCATTCATGAGAAGACATGAAGAAAGTTCACTGTAAGGGGTGAAATTCTGAGCCCATATCAATCTCCATAAGGAGCTAACTGTCAAGCTAGTGACGTTAAAGAAGTGCTTGTTGGGAGGCAACCCAATCTTATTTAGTTATTTCTATTTCTTCCTTAAGTTTATTTTCTTTAATTTATTTCTTTAGGTTCATTATCATGTGCAGCAGTTAAAATAGAGATAGAAAGGTTCAGCAATGAAAACAAAACACTCTGGATGGAGTGTCTTGCTGGCGTTAAACGCCAGCTAGGTGATGACAAGTCATCATATACCCATTTTTCAAGCTAATTTCACTTGTTTTGTTAGCATTTATGCACTTTCTTGCATCCTAAGTAAGTGATTTGGAGTGAAAATGCATAACTTCTTTAAATCAAGCAACCACCATGAAATTAATGTTAAATCATGAGGTTTAAGCTAATTTTAATTGAATTTTAATTGATTTATGAGCCTCTTGAATTTAGTGATACTTGGAGTGGTTGTTTTGGTTTATTATAGGTGAAGAAAAGAAAAGAAAAGGAAAAGCGTGGCCTAAGAAGTGTAGCCCAAGGAAAGGAAAGTGTGGCAAAAGAGAGAAGAAGCGTGCCGCATGCAAAGGGGGAGGCAACATTGCCCTCCACAAGGGCACACTGCCCTCTAGGAGGGCAACATAAGAGAACCAAGAAGAGAAGGAAACTCTGCCCTGCCCACTCCAAGGGCAGAGCACAATTATGTGCCTTGGAACCAAGAGGAAGAGAACCTTGCCCTGCCCTCCACAAGGGCAGTATCGGGCTCTCCAAGGAAAGAAATCAAAGGAAAAATGCCTATGATGCATGCCACAAGGATCGAACAAGGAACCATGAGGAAGCTAGGACTTAAGGTTGATTGCCGTGCCAAGAAGCCAAGAAAAATGATGAGCGTGTGCTTCTGCCGTGTTTCGAACACGGGACGTGAAAGAGGGAACATTGCCCTGCCCTCTGCGCGGGCAGGGCAGCATCTTGTGTGTGGCACACCAAGAAGCGATTCTGGCGCACCAATCTTCGACCCTGGCAGCGCCAAGCGCGCACACTCCTCAATCTGGCAGCACCACAATTTTCTGCTCTGCCCTTGGCGCGGGCAGGGCAGCGTTTTGCGTTCCTGGCAGCACCAATCCGCACCAACACGCAACAAAGCCGCACCAATTCTCGCGCCAAGCATCAATTTTCTGCCCTGCCCACCACAAGGGCAGGGCAGCCTCCTGGGAGCACTTCTCATGGGCCGAAAATTCAAATTAAATCCCCATTTTAATTCATTTCTTCACCAATTCAAAAGCCCATCCAAATCCAAAAATCCAAGAATAGAAAGTGTATAAATAGGAGCTAGTTTGATGTAATTAGGACCTTTACTTTCACTTTTAAACTTTTGACTTATTTTGCACTCTCTTGGAGCTTTGAATTTTTGGCAATTGTTCTTGGTAACTTGACTGAGATTTCTGAGAATTGGGGAGGAGAATTGATCTCTCTTCTTCCTCATTCTTGCCTAAGCACTTCTAATCTTCTGTTTCTGAGTTTTGGGTGTGAGAAATTGAGGAAATTCTGTCTCAATTCCCATTCAAACTCTCTTTAACTCTTTTCTGCATAATTCAATTCAATTTCAATTTCCTTTACTGCTTCTTCTTCTAATTCTCGTCAATTGCTTTGTTAACTTGGATCTAGGACGGCAAATAGAGATCTAGGCTCTGCTACCTAGTCTCTTGAGACCTGAGAACCAATTTTGCTTTTGGTTCTTCTGTGAACCTTGCTGCACTTTAATTTCCTATTCTGTTTGAATTTCTGTTTGATCTAAATTCATCTTCTACTTAATTGATTGCTGCAATTTACTTCTTCTTTGTTTAGATTCTGCAATCCCTGTCCTCAATTCCCTTTTACTTTCAAGCAATTTATATTTCTTGCAATTTAAGTTACTGCAATTTACATTTCTTGCATTTTAAGTTTCAGTCATTTAGTTTCTTGTTCTTTAAGATTCAGTTCATTTTACCTTTCTGTTCTTTAATTTACTGCAATTTCCCCTCTCCCTTTACATTTACTGTCATTTACTTCCTGCTAAACATAAATCACTCAACCAATACTTGATCCGCTTGACTAAACCACCCACTAAACTAAAATTGCTCAATCCTTCAATCCCTGTGGGATCGACCTCACTCATGTGAGTTATTATTACTTGATGCGACCCGGTACACTTGCCGGTGAGTTTTGTGTTGGATCGTTTTCCACACATCAAGTTTTTGGCGCCGTTGCCGGGGATTGAAATAGATTGACAATGATTAAGTGAAGTGGAGGTCTAGATTAAGCACTTTTTCTTTTCTGTTATTCTAATTCTCACTAACACACTAACTGTTTGAAATTTTGCTTAAACTAACTAAAACCTCATTCTAGCAATAGATTGAAGTTTTATTGATTTTCTGGGTCTGTGTGTTTATTGTTGTGTGTTTGTATGTCAGGTACAGGAAGATCTACCCCTGTCCTCTCTGAAATTGACCAAAGAACCCTTCGGAGGATAAGAAGAGCCGAAAGAGGGAAGAACGTTGTTGGAGAAGAAGAATCTGAGGAGGAATTCCAAGAAATGGAAGGAGATCCCAATCAACCAGAAGGAGGAGCCAATAATAACCAACATCAACGAAGAGTCTTGGCTTCATACACATTTGCCAACGCTAGACACTGTGGAAGCAGCATTCTCCCTCCTAATGTCAATGCAAACAATTTTGAACTCAAGCCACAACTCATCACTTTGGTTCAAAACAATTGTTCTTTTGGAGGAGGACCTTTGGAGGATCCAAATCAACATTTGTCCACCTTCTTGAGAATCTGTGACACGGTGAAAACCAATGGTGTACCTCCTGATAGCTATAAGTTGCTGCTCTTTCCATTTTCTCTCAGAGACAAAGCCACTCAATGGCTAGAAACGTTCCCAAAGGAAAGTATCAACACTTGGGATGACTTGGTGAGTAAGTTCCTTGCCAAATTTTATCCCCCTCAAAGAATCCTAAGGTTGAAGACTGAGGTTCAAACGTTCACTCAATTGGAGGCTGAGAACTTATATGAAGCATGGGAAAGATATAAGGCTCTATTGAGGAAATGTCCACCAGAGATGTTCACTGAGTGGGACAAGTTGCAGAACTTCTATGAGGGACTCACTTTTAAAGCTCAAGAAGCTCTTGATCACTCTGCCGGAGGCTCACTACAACTCATGAAGACCACAGAGGAAGCTCAAAACCTCATTGATATGGTGGCCAACAACCAATATTTCTTTGCTCATCAAAGACAACGCCAACCATCACAGAGAAGAGGAGTAATGGAGTTGGAAGGAGTTGATTCTATTCTGGCTCAGAACAAGATGATGCAGCAGCAGATTCAACAACAGTTTGAGCAAATGGCCAAAAGGATTGATGGCTTGCAAGTGGCAGCAGTGAGCACCACAAGCCAACCACCAACTACTTGGGTGCAAAGTGAAGAAACTCAAGAGGAGCAACAGCAAGAGCAAGTCCAATACATGCACAACCAAAATCCTGGAACAAATGAAGTCTATGGGGATACCTACAATCCATCTTGGAAGAACCATCCCAACCTCAAATGGGGAGACAACCATAATCAAAACCAACAACCATGGCAAAGAAACACAGGCCAGAACAATTAGAAAAACACAAACCACAACTCTCAGCCAAACACTAACCAAAATACATACAGAAAACCACAAAACAACTACCCCAATTCTAACCAATACCCACCTAACAACCACCCAACAAATCAAAACACCTATCACCATCCATCAACACCCCAAAATCAACCCATCTCACAAGACTCGCAGAGAATCACCAATCTAGAGTTGCTCATGGAGAAACTGATGAAGAACCAAGAATTGACAACAAAGAACCAAGAAGCCTCCATGAAGAATCTAGAGAGGCAGATTGGACAAATCTCCAAGAAGATTTCTGTTGAGAAACCATCAAGTTCACAACCTAGTGACACCATTCCTAACCCAAAGGAAGAATGCAAGGTCGTGCAACTAAGAAGTGGAAAAGTGTTAACAGATGGTAACCAAGGGGCAACCAAGCATAATGACACTGAGTCAACAAAGAATGATGAAGCCATCAACAAAGACATAATAAGCAAGAATGCTCCAGAAAGACTCACAGAGGAAGACAACAAACCACAAAATTTGAAGAAAGAAGAGCAGATCAGGGAAGAACCAAATCCAACACAACATCAAGTGAAGAAGAGCTCAACACCACCACTGCCATATCCACAGAGATTTCACAAAGAGACCAAGGATCAGCATTTCCACAAATTTCTTGAGACTTTCAAGAAGTTGGAAATCAACATACCTTTGGCCGAGGCTTTGGAGCAAATGCCTCTTGATGACAAGTCATCATATACCCATTTTTCAAGCTAATTTCACTTGTTTTGTTAGCATTTATGCACTTTCTTGCATCCTAAGTAAGTGATTTGGAGTGAAAATGCATAACTTCTTTAAATCAAGCAACCACCATGAAATTAATGTTAAATCATGAGGTTTGAGCTAATTTTGATTGAATTTTAATTGATTTATAAGCCTCTTGAATTTAGTGATACTTTGAGTGGTTGTTTGGTTTATTATAGGTGAAGAAAAGAAAAGAAAATGAAAAGCGTGGCCTAAGAAGCGTAACACAAGAAAAGGAAAGCGTGGCCAAAGAGGAGAGAAGCGTGCCGCAACTAATGGGGGAAGCAACATTGCCCTCCACAAGGGCACACTGCCCTCTAAGAGGGCAACATGAGGTGACCAAGCAAAGGAAGGCAATTCTGCCCTGCCCACTCCAAAGGCAGAGCACAAAATGTGCCTTGGAACCAAGAGAAAGCAAATTCTGCCCTGCCCTTGTGGAGAGCAGAATCGGGCACCTCAAGGAAAGAAATCAAGGAAAAAAAGGTCACCCATGCATGCTACAAGGTTCGAACAAGGAACCATGAGGAAGCTAAGCACTAAGGTCCACTACCGTGCCAAGAAACCAAGAAAATAATTAGCGTGTTTGCTTCCTCCGTGATTCGAACTCGGGCGTGCAATATGGCAACTCTGCCCTGCCCTTGGCGCGGGCAGGGCAGCATTTGAATTGGCACGATCTTGGCGCACCATTCCTCAATCTGGCGCACCAATTTCCTTCCCTGGCAGCACCAAGCGCGCGCGCTCCCATCCCTGGCGCACCAAACCGTTCCTGCCCTGCCCTTGGCGTGGGCAGGGCAGCGTTTTGCGTCCCTGGCGCACCAATCTTCCTTCTGGCGCACCAATTTCCTCCTCTGGCAGCACCAACGCGCGCACCAACTCAACTCTGGCGCATCAACTTTTCTGCCCTGCCCTTGGCGCAGGCAGGGCAGCATCTTGCCGTACCAAGACGTGCCAGACGCGCACCACGCAGCACCAACTTGCACCAAGGCCGCACCAAGCTTGTGCACCATGCATCAATTTTCTGCCCTGCCCTCCACAAGGGCAGGGCAGCCTCCTGGGAGTGACTTTTTGGGCCAAAATTCAAATTAAAAATTCATTTGAATTCATTTCTTCACCAACTCAAAAGCCCATCCAAATCCCAAAATCCAAGAATAGAAAGTGTATAAATAGGAGTTAGTTTGATTGAATTAGCACTTTAACTTTTATGCTCACTTTTGAATTTTTACTTTTACCTTGGCTTTTGAATTTTTACTTTCACCTTCCTTTGGAGCTTTGGCTCTCTTGCAATTGTTCTTGAGAGAATTGACCGAGCACTAAGAGGATTAAGGGAGAATTGACTGATCTCCTTCCTCATTCTTACTTGGGCAATTCTACTATTCCGTTTTTGAGTTTTGGGTGTGTGAAATTGGGGAAATTCTGTCCCAATTCCCATTCAAACTCTTTTCACTTTGTTTTCTGCATAATTCAATTCTAGTTCTATTCTTCTATTGCTTCTTCTTTAATTTTCTGTCAATTACTTAGTTAATTCAGATCTGGGAAGGAAATTGGGTTTTAGGCTCTGCTACCTAAGCCCTTGGGATCCGGAGATCATAATTCACTCTTGGTTCTTCTGTGAACCTTAGCTGCATTTTATTTTCTTTCTGTTTGAATGATATTTGCTTCTGATTTAAATTCTGCTCAATCAATTGCTGCAATTTACTTCTTCTTTGTTTGGATCTTGCAATCCCATTCCTCAATTCCCTTTTATATTCAAGCCATTTACCTTTCTTGCCATTTAAGTTACTGCAATTTAAGTTTCAGTCATTTACTTTCTTGCTCTTTAAGATTCTGTAATTTTACAATTCTGTTCTTCAATTTACTGCACTTTTCCCTTCCCCCTTTACATTTACTGTCATGTAATTCTTGTTAAACACAAATCACTCAATCAAAACTTGATTCGCTTGACTAAATCACCCACTAAACTAAAATTGCTCAATCCTTCAATCCCTGTGGGATCGACCTCACTCATGTGAGTTATTATTACTTGATGCGACCCGGTACACTTGCCGGTGAGTTTTGTGTTGGATCGTTTTCCACACATCAAGTTTTTGGCGCCGTTGCCGGGGATTGAAATAGATTGACAATGATTAAGTGAAGTGGAGGTCTAGATTAAGCACTTTTCTTTTTCTGTTATTCTAACTCTTACTAACACACTAACTGTTTGAGAAATTGCTTCTATTAACTCACTAACAATTTATTTCAAATAAATGCACTTAATTCTCAAGCGTGTTGCTGTTTGGTCATCCTGATTGTTTGCATATCACAGGAAATCAAGTTTCTACAAACAAAGGGTACCATGACATGAAGCCACCACTCATTACACTCATTAAGAACAATTGTTCTTATGATGGAAATCCATCGGAAGATCCTCAGCAGCACATATCCACTTTTCTAAAGACTTGTAATGCAATCAAAACCGATGGTTCAGACCATGATACTTATAAGATCCTGTTATTCCTCTTCTCATTAAAGGGTGAAGCTGCACAATGGTTTGAGACTTTTCCTCAAGGAAGTATCACTAGTTGGGATGATTTAGTTACCAAATTTCTGGCCAAATTCACCTCATCTAGACAGATCACCCAGCTGAAAAAGGAGGAACGTCTATTTACACAAGGAGATGAAGAACCACTCTTCAAGGCATGGGAAAGATACAAGAAAGCTACTGATAAAGTGGGCTTCCGAGCTTTCTATGAAGGATTAACCCCAGAAACAAGGAAAGCCGTGGATTACTTCTCAGATGGTCTACTCAAAGCAACAACAACTGCCCAAGGAATTTCAGACTTCAATGACAAAGAAGTCAATGACCAACACTCATCTGAGAAATCACAGAATGCAATCCCAGAAAAAGAAGTGACGAATATTGAGGGGGCGAATGCGTTAAAGGACCTAAACGGACAAATGCACCATCAACCACAGCAAAATATGGAACTGTCTGCTGCAGTGAATGCCAAATTTCCACCATGGAGACCTCATTCTTATCTTAGAATAAGGGAGCCTCAACATCAAGAACAAGGAAGTTTCCACCAGGGCAATCCCATGACCACAACCAATCAACATCCCCCACCCACTAATACTCCCCAAAGCCAATACTCACAACACAGACACTCCCAAACCCATCTCAACTGGAGAAGGAGTGAGTACCAAAATCACAGACCAAGAGAATTCCATTATAACAACCCGAACTTCATAAATCATCAAAAACATCATTACAGCAATAACAACCACTACATGCCACCACCACACCCACCCTTCCTACCTTCAGCATGTCATAACCAACCAACCTCACAAGACTCTCAGAGAATCACAAACTTGGAGATCCTAATGGAGAGAATGATGAAACATCAAGAGGAAACAACAAGGAACCAAGAGATGTTAATGAGAGGAATTGAGGAGCAGATAGTTCAACTGGTGAAGCACTTTGCAGAAATGGGTGAAAGGAAATCAGAAACTTTCTTCAAAACCAGTGAAGATAAACCAACCAATAACGAAGATGCTGGATGGAAAAGGATCATAGAAGATAATGAGAAAGGAAGTACCAGCCAAGAAAAACACAACAGAGAATTCCTTCAAAGAGAGACAGAGGAGAGAACTGAAGACAAGCAGAAAATCCCCACTGGAAGGTTTTCACTAGGGGATCGAGTGATGATCAATAGTCAAACCATGAAGGTATCCCCACAGTTGTATGATCACTACACTGTGACTAAGATCCTTCCACAAGAATCTATAGAAGTCATCAAAGAGGAAACCGGAAGGAAGTTCATAGTGAAGACAGACAAACTAAGGCACTGTGATTTTCGACCTCCATGATAAACAAAAACGAAGATGTCAAGCTAATGACAATAAAAGAGCGCTTGTTGGGAGGCAACCCAACCTGAGGTAGTTTCTTTTCATAGTTTTTCAATAAAAATGTTGAGTAATTGTTGTGCATTGCAAGGAGCTAAGTTTGGTGTTGCACACCAAAACAATTTGAGGGAGAATGAAAACTTCTAAGTTTGGTGTTCCACCAAAAATATCATTTAAAAACACATTCTCACCTCTTGCATGATTCTAGCTCCAAGCAATCAAACATATTATTCAACTGTTAAATTGTTTTCTTGCTTTAATTCCATTAACCTTTAGCAAGAATACATGGTTTCAAATATGGTTGACTTGGTACATCTGAGACAGTGGTAAAACAATTAAGTTTGGTGTTCACACACCAAAACAAATCATGGAACCACACTCAGTATTATGCTCACTAACCATATAATCAAGGGCTTGAGAAGCAAGCAACTTTGAGGATTATGCAGGACATGAGTCAACAATTGAAGACACTATGCATCCTAACTCAAAGAAAACACAGCAGAAAGAAAAATCAAAGGGCTGCAACTCCAAAGGTTGTATCTGAACTTAATCCTTTCTGCTGTGTATTGTTTCGAACATGGAAACCATTGTATGCCTTGCTAAAGTGTTCATCTAGTTGCAAGTGAAATTGTTTGTTGAAAATGATAAGTTTGCATAATGCTTGTATCCATCACTTAGCTTTAAATATTGCTTTGTTTCCCATATGCTTAAATAAAAGAGTTTGGTTTGAATTGAAAAGTAAAATATCCAATGTTGCATGAGTATGAATGGAAGTTGGTGGTGGCATATGTGTTTGATTAAATGCATGACTCATGGAATAAGTGTTGCATAATATCATTCTCATTAATTGTGAGTTAGCTTGCTGTTACAAAGACTTTTATCAAGAATGAAACAACCCTTGGTAACAAAAACAGAAAGAAAAGGGAAAGAAAAAGCCAAAGTGGCAAGAAAAACAAAGAATAAAGGTTGGACACCAATGGCTTGAACCTTAGGATAAATGCCTGTGGTGTTCTTGTACTGAGATCTGCTTGGATGAGTAAATTTTAAGGGGTATTTTGAAACCCAGTCACTTAGATCAACTGATTTGGGATGGCCAATTGAAATTCCACAATAAAGAGCAACTTAGATACAAAGCACTTAGTGATCCAAAGAGATGCTGGGCATCAATGATCCTAGGAAGACTTAATGAGCCAAGTGTCTGTGGTGGAGAGATGTTGAGCAAAAAGAAAAGAAAATAAAGCCAAAGGCTATGCTGCAGCATTTGACACCCAACCTCTAACAGAATAATAAGCTTGTTAAAGCATTATAAGCCAAGAAGAGTTAGCAAGGGAGAAATCAAAAGGTGAGTCTTATAACAGCAAGTTTAGCAAACCTTTGATGCAAAATGTGTATTATGCAGCAGCAACAATAAATGAGTTGTCATTGTCTGCATAAATGCCCCATAGATCAAGTTCTGCTATCTGCATAATAAGGATATGCATTCTTTTCTTATTCATTTCATTTACTCTTAGTTTTGATGCTTGCTTGGGGACAAGCAAGGTTTAAGTTTGGTGTTGTGATGACAAGTCATCATATACCCATTTTTCAAGCTAATTTCACTTGTTTTGTTAGCATTTATGCACTTTCTTGCATCCTAAGTAAGTGATTTGGAGTGAAAATGCATAACTTCTTTAAATCAAGCAACCACCATGAAATTAATGTTAAATCATGAGGTTTGAGCTAATTTTGATTGAATTTTAATTGATTTATAAGCCTCTTGAATTTAGTGATACTTTGAGTGGTTGTTTGGTTTATTATAGGTGAAGAAAAGAAAAGAAAATGAAAAGCGTGGCCTAAGAAGCGTAACACAAGAAAAGGAAAGCGTGGCCAAAGAGGAGAGAAGCGTGCCGCAACTAATGGGGGAAGCAACATTGCCCTCCACAAGGGCACACTGCCCTCTAAGAGGGCAACATGAGGTGACCAAGCAAAGGAAGGCAATTCTGCCCTGCCCACTCCAAAGGCAGAGCACAAAATGTGCCTTGGAACCAAGAGAAAGCAAATTCTGCCCTGCCCTTGTGGAGAGCAGAATCGGGCACCTCAAGGAAAGAAATCAAGGAAAAAAAGGTCACCCATGCATGCTACAAGGTTCGAACAAGGAACCATGAGGAAGCTAAGCACTAAGGTCCACTACCGTGCCAAGAAACCAAGAAAATAATTAGCGTGTTTGCTTCCTCCGTGATTCGAACTCGGGCGTGCAATATGGCAACTCTGCCCTGCCCTTGGCGCGGGCAGGGCAGCATTTGAATTGGCACGATCTTGGCGCACCATTCCTCAATCTGGCGCACCAATTTCCTTCCCTGGCAGCACCAAGCGCGCGCGCTCCCATCCCTGGTGCACCAAACCGTTCCTGCCCTGCCCTTGGCGCGGGCAGGGCAGCGTTTTGCGTCCCTGGCGCACCAATCTTCCTTCTGGCGCACCAATTTCCTCCTCTGGCAGCACCAACGCGCGCACCAACTCAACTCTGGCGCATCAACTTTTCTGCCCTGCCCTTGGCGCAGGCAGGGCAGCATCTTGCCGCACCAGGACGTGCCAGACGCGCACCACGCAGCACCAACTTGCACCAAGGCCGCACCAAGCTTGTGCACCATGCATCAATTTTCTGCCCTGCCCTCCACAAGGGCAGGGCAGCCTCCTGGGAGTGACTTTTTGGGCCAAAATTCAAATTAAAAATTCATTTGAATTCATTTCTTCACCAACTCAAAAGCCCATCCAAATCCCAAAATCCAAGAATAGAAAGTGTATAAATAGGAGTTAGTTTGATTGAATTAGCACTTTAACTTTTATGCTCACTTTTGAATTTTTACTTTTACCTTGGCTTTTGAATTTTTACTTTCACCTTCCTTTGGAGCTTTGGCTCTCTTGCAATTGTTCTTGAGAGAATTGACCGAGCACTAAGAGGATTAAGGGAGAATTGACTGATCTCCTTCCTCATTCTTACTTGGGCAATTTTACTATTCCGTTTTTGAGTTTTGGGTGTGTGAAATTGGGGAAATTCTGTCCCAATTCCCATTCAAACTCTTTTCACTTTGTTTTCTGCATAATTCAATTCTAGTTCTGTTCTTCTATTGCTTCTTCTTTAATTTTCTGTCAATTACTTAGTTAATTCAGATCTGGGAAGGAAATTGGGTTTTAGGCTCTGCTACCTAAGCCCTTGGGATCCGGAGATCATAATTCACTCTTGGTTCTTCTGTGAACCTTAGCTGCATTTTATTTTCTTTCTGTTTGAATGATATTTGCTTCTGATTTAAATTCTGCTCAATCAATTGCTGCAATTTACTTCTTCTTTGTTTGGATCTTGCAATCCCATTCCTCAATTCCCTTTTATATTCAAGCCATTTACCTTTCTTGCCATTTAAGTTACTGTAATTTAAGTTTCTTGCACTTTAAGTTTCAATCATTTACTTTCTTGCTCTTTAAGATTCTGTAATTTTACAATTCTGTTCTTCAATTTACTGCACTTTTCCCTTCCCCCTTTACATTTACTGTCATGTAATTCTTGTTAAACACAAATCACTCAATCAAAACTTGATTCGCTTGACTAAATCACCCACTAAACTAAAATTGCTCAATCCTTCAATCCTTGTGGGATCGACCTCACTCATGTGAGTTATTATTACTTGATGCGACCCGGTACACTTGCCGGTGAGTTTTGTGTTGGATCGTTTTCCACACATCACCTCTGTATGCCAAGTTCTTGAAAGAGCTCATCAACAAGAAAAGAAGTTGGAATGAAAAGGAGACTGTAATGCTTAGTGAAGAATGCAGTGCACTCATCAAAAAGGGACTCCCTCCCAAGCTTGAAGATCCTGGAGGTTTCTTCCTGCCATGCACTATTGGAAGCCTATTCATCAACAAGGGGATGTGTGATTTAGAAGCAAGCATAAATATAATCCCATATTCTCTAGTGAAAAAGCTTGGCATAGAGGAGGTGAAACCAACACAGATGTCCTTGGAATTGGTGGACCAATCAGTCATATATCCTAAAGGGCTGATTGAGAACCTTTTAGTTAAGGTTCGCAAGTTCATCTATCCGGCAGATTTTGTGATCCTGGATTCTTTAGAAAATGGAAGTGACTCCATAATACTTGGTCGACCATTTCTGGCTACTGCTAGAGCCATTGTGGATATAGAGCAGGGAGAGTTAACCCTCAGGATGCATGAGGAGAGCATCATACTGAAAGTCTTTCCAGAATTACAAAGGGATAAAGAAACGAGCAAAACAAGTGGTGATCTCCTTCCAAGGCAATCAACTGACAAGGCAGTAGAACAGAAAAACAAGCAGGCGCAAGAAGAAAAAGGAATTCAAAAGGAAGTAGGGGTGATAAACAAAAAGGAAGGTATCACAGCTCAAGTTACTGTCAAAGGAAGCATACCAACAAGTAAGAAAAAGAAGAAAAACAAGAAAAAGGCCTACAAGGGGTGGAAGAATAAAAGAATCCCAACTGAAGGATTTGCCAAAGGTGATGAGGTGCAACTAGTGTATCAACAGCTTGGAACACAAGATTATTACACTGTCAACCAAGTACTTTCTCTTGAGCACATTGAAATTGAGCATCAAGGCACAAAGAGAAAGCTTACAGTAAGAGGTGACAAGTTGAGACATCACCAACATCAACCACCCTAAAGGGAGTTCAATGTCAAGCTAGTGACAATAAAAGAGCGCTTCATGGGAGGCAACCCATGATTTAAGATTTCTTTCTTCTCTTTCATTTAATAAGCCATGATTTCCTGAGTATGATTTTGAACTTTCATATTTGATAAATGCACATTTTAAAGCACATGTCAAACTTTTAAGTTTGGTGTCCCTTAAGGCACACTTAATTTTTGCTTTTCAAAAAGAAAGGGAGTCATTCTTAGAACATATGCATAATTCTTTTAATGAATCATATGACCAAACACTAAGTTTGGTGTCTGCATGTGTAACAATGTTCAGAGGATCATGTCCCAATCATGGACTCAAAACCATACACAAAGGGATCATGCATCAATCTTATAAAATGCATCAATTGTGAAGATTGGGTTGCATTGTTAAGCCATTCCCTCAATAAAAGATAAGTTTGGTGTTCACCAACTTTTAGCATCTTTAATTAAGGGACACAATTGACCAAAAAAAAAATTTTTTTTATAATAAACAAAACACAACAATTCTTTTCAATTAATACAAATTAATTGCCAACGGCCATATTGATGATCTAAGGCTAGCTATCTTGATTCTTGCAGGAGAAAAAGATTGAGACAAAAGCTAGGAGAGGTCACGGCTAGGAGAAGTTATGTGAGGAAGGTCACATGTGCCTAGGAGAACACGCTCATGGGGAAGCAGAATTTGTTTGCATGCATGCATCCTTGGACACCTAAATGCATGCAACCAATGGAAGAAGGATCCTCGTCAAGCCTCAACCATGCATGCAGACCGTCCATTCCATGAGTCCTCTAGATGAACAATTCAATCTCAGCCCTTCATAAGCACTAACGGATTCTTCATTCATTCATTCATTGTGGTTTCATTGTGAAGCTTGAAGACTTGGCCTATAAGTAGCCGTTGGCACCAACACGGCATACACATTCTCATTCAAGCCACTTTCATATGAAAACCATACTCTCTTCCACTTCCAAAGCCAACATAATTTCCTTGCCTCACACATTAAAACCGAACCAAAACTCTGCCCAAACACAACACACGTTTTTTTTTCTACTCTCACTTTTTCTTTCTTCTTACCTCAAATCTGATGGCCTCTTCAAGTTCAAAAAGAAGGCCGGGAAAGGAACCTATGGTAGCCGAACCTCCATCCTTTGATGCAACCAAATTTAGATCCCAATTCCATGAAGGGAGATATCATAGGTTCATGGAGGCAAAGAATGTCATCTATGAGAAAGGTCTTGATTTAAGGGAAGGAGAATACCCCATCATGAGGCAAATTACTAGAGAAAGAAGGTGGGAACTCTTGTGTGCTCCTCTAACTGACATCAGTGCAGTTATGATTAGGGAGTTCTATGCAAATGCTGTGAAGGAAAACAAAGATAGTGCTCCTTACACAAGTTATGTCAGAGGAGTTGAAGTGAACTTCAGTCCTGCAGCCATCACAAGAGCCCTCAAGTTGAGAACCATAACCTATGCAGAGCCTAGTTATGAGGCTAGATTGCAAATGGAAAATAATCCTGATGAGATCCTGCAGGGGTTATGTGTGGAGAATACTGATTGGGAAAGAGATTCAAAGGGAGTTCCAAGTCACATAAGGAGGATAAATCTCACTCCCGTGGCTAAGGGATGGTATGAAATAGTGAGGAGATCTATCCTTCCTACTGGAAATGCCTCTTGGGTCACAATCAAACGAGCACTCTTGACATACTGCATCTTGCATGGAGGTGAGATCAACCTTGCACAACTCATAGCTGACAGTATTCAAGAAATGGCCGATAGCACAAGCAAATCAAAGAGTCTTGGACATCCAAGTACCATCCTCAAGCTATGTAACAAAGCAGGAGTGATTTTTGAAGATGAGGATACAATAAAAGTGAAGAAAGGGAAATGGATTACCAAGAAGAGCATGGAGGGAACGAATGAAGAAGATGATCCCGAGGGAGTGGCAACTCCCAAGCAAAGGAGATCACAAAGAGAGGAAGGACGAAATCAAGCTCATGATGCCATAGACATGAGCCAGTTACACAGGGCAATTGAAGAACTATCTCAACAACTCATGCAGGCTCAACAAGGCCAAAATCAAGGGGGCCCAGCGCAATATCTAGAGCCCCATCCAGAATTTATGGAGCAATTTTTGAAAGAAAAAGAAGAAAGAGAAGCTTGGCAGCATCTAATGGAGGAAAGACAAGAGAGATGGCAACAACAAATGATGACTCAGCAGCAAGAATTTCAAGCACAGATTCTTGAAGGACAAAAGGAGCAATACAAAGAATTCAAAGAATCATATGATAAGCTGTATTTTAGTCAAGCTAAAGCAGGGGAATATAGTCACAACCTGTATCAATGGAAGAATGTTCATCATACCATGGGAGAAGTTAGACACGTACAAAGAATGGAGAATGATGAAAACATGCAAGCAAGGTTGGAGTACTTGACCCACAATTTGCCAACACTCAATCCTGAGATCAAGCCATTTGAGCAATGCCCTGAATTTTTAGCCAAGCAACAAGCGAGATCTCATCAGTATACTGAGTCAACCTTTAAAAGATTGGAAGATTTTGGGCTCAGAGGACTCTTAGATTCTGTTTGGGGTAGAAGATGTCCTGGTGAAGAGATCCAAGATTATTCCAAGACAGGGAAGAGAAAGAAGAAGAAGGGAGAATCAAGCAGCAGCCATGACCATTAGAAGGTGGCAAAGTTCTTTCATACTTCCTCTTTCATGTCTCTAATAAGGAGATGCATGTCTGAAACATGATATGCCTCCATCATTTATTTCTTTTACTTCATGCAATTCTTGTTCTTTGTTTTTCATTTTAGTTAGTTAATAAATAGCTAGAAAAATGCTAAACCTGCATAATGCTTGTTATCCATCACTCAACTTTAAATATTGTTTTGATTCCCATATGTTTAAATAAAAGAGTTTGGTTTGAATTGAAAAGTGAAATATCCAATGTTGCATAAGTATGAATAGAAGTTGGTGGTGGTATATGTGTTTGATTAAATGCATAACTCATGAAATAATTGTTGCATAATATCATTCTCATTCAATTGTGAGTTAGCTTGCTGTTATAAAGACTCTCATCAATAATGAAAAGGCCCTTGGTAACAAAAACAGAAAGAAAAGGGAAAGAAAAAGCCAAAATGGCAAGAAAAACAAAGAATAAAGGTTGGACACCAATAGCTAGGACATATGCCTGTGGTGTTCTTGTACTAAGATCTGCTTGGATGAGTAAATTCTAAGGGGTATTTTAAAACCCGGTCACTTAGATCAACTGATTTGGGATGGCCAATTGAAAATCCACAATAAAGAGCAACTTAGATACAAAACATTTAGTTATCCAAAGAGATGCTGGGCATCAATGATCCTAGGAAGAATTAGTGAGCCATGTGTATGTGGTGGAGAGATGTTGAGTAAAAGAAAAGAAAATAAAGCCAAAGGCTATGCTGCAGCATTTGACACCCAACCTCTAAAAGAATAATAAGCTTGTTAAGCATTATAAGCCAAGAAAAGTTAGCAAGGGAGTGAGTAAAAAGTGAGTCTTATAACAGCAAGTTTAGCAAGCTTTTGAGGAAAGATATATATTATGTAACAGGAATAATAACCTGAGTTGTCATTGTCTGCATAAATGCCCCATAGATCAAGTTCTGCTATCTGCATAATAAGGATACGTATCCTTTTCTTATTCATTCCATTTACTCTTAGTTTTGATGCTTGCTTGGGGACAAGCAAGATTTAAGTTTGGTGTTGTGATGACAAGTCATCATATACCCATTTTTCAAGCTAATTTCACTTGTTTTGTTAGCATTTATGCACTTTCTTGCATCCTAAGTAAGTGATTTGGAGTGAAAATGCATAACTTCTTTAAATCAAGCAACCACCATGAAATTAATTTTAAATCATGAGGTTTAAGCTAATTTTAATTGAATTTTAATTGATTTATGAGCCTCTTGAATTTAGTGATACTTGGAGTGGTTGTTTTGGTTTATTATAGGTGAAGAAAAGAAAAGAAAAGGAAAAGCGTGGCCTAAGAAGTGTAGCCCAAGGAAAGAAAAGTGTGGCAAAAGAGAGAAGAAGCGTGCCGCATGCAAAGGGGGAGGCAACATTGCCCTCCACAAGGGCACACTGCCCTCTAGGAGGGCAACATAAGAGAACCAAGAAGAGAAGGAAACTCTGCCCTGCCCACTCCAAGGGCAGAGCACAATTATGTGCCTTGGAACCAAGAGGAAGAGAACCTTGCCCTGCCCTCCACAAGGGCAGTATCGGGCTCTCCAAGGAAAGAAATCAAAGGAAAAATGCCTATGATGCATGCCACAAGGATCGAACAAGGAACCATGAGGAAGCTAGGACTTAAGGTTGATTGCCGTGCCAAGAAGCCAAGAAAAATGATGAGCGTGTGCTTCTGCCGTGTTTCGAACACGGGACGTGAAAGAGGGAACATTGCCCTGCCCTCTGCGCGGGCAGGGCAGCATCTTGTGTGTGGCGCACCAAGAAGCGATTCTGGCGCACCAATCTTCGACCCTGGCAGCGCCAAGCGCGCACACTCCTCGATCTGGCAGCACCACAATTTTCTGCCCTGCCCTTGGCGCGGGCAGGGCAACGTTTTGCGTTCCTGGCAGCACCAATCCGCACCAACACGCAACAAAGCCGCACCAATTCTCGCGCCAAGCATCAATTTTCTGCCCTGCCCTCCACAAGGGCAGGGCAGCCTCCTGGGAGCACTTCTCATGGGCCGAAAATTCAAATTAAATCCCCATTTTAATTCATTTCTTCACCAATTCAAAAGCCCATCCAAATCCAAAAATCCAAGAATAGAAAGTGTATAAATAGGAGCTAGTTTGATGTAATTAGGACCTTTACTTTCACTTTTAAACTTTTGACTTATTTTGCACTCTCTTGGAGCTTTGAATTTTTGGCAATTGTTCTTGGTAACTTAACTGAGATTTCTGAGAATTGGGGAGGAGAATTGATCTCTCTTCTTCCTCATTCTTGCCTAAGCACTTCTAATCTTCTGTTTCTGAGTTTTGGGTGTGAGAAATTGAGGAAATTCTGTCTCAATTCCCATTCAAACTCTCTTTAACTCTTTTCTGCATAATTCAATTCAATTTCAATTTCCTTTACTGCTTCTTCTTCTAATTCTCGTCAATTGCTTTGTTAACTTGGATCTAGGACGGCAAATAGAGATCTAGGCTCTGCTACCTAGTCTCTTGAGACCTGAGAACCAATTTTGCTTTTGGTTCTTCTGTGAACCTTGCTGCACTTTAATTTCCTATTCTGTTTGAATTTCTGTTTGATCTAAATTCATCTTCTACTTAATTGATTGCTGCAATTTACTTCTTCTTTGTTTAGATTCTGCAATCCCTGTCCTCAATTCCCTTTTACTTTCAAGCAATTTATATTTCTTGCAATTTAAGTTACTGCAATTTACATTTCTTGCATTTTAAGTTTCAGTCATTTAGTTTCTTGTTCTTTAAGATTCAGTTCATTTTACCTTTCTGTTCTTTAATTTACTGCAATTTCCCCTCTCCCTTTACATTTACTGTCATTTACTTCCTGCTAAACATAAATCACTCAACCAATACTTGATCCGCTTGACTAAACCACCCACTAAACTAAAATTGCTCAATCCTTCAATCCCTGTGGGATCGACCTCACTCATGTGAGTTATTATTACTTGATGCGACCCGGTACACTTGCCGGTGAGTTTTGTGTTGGATCGTTTTCCACACATCACTAGGGAGCACTAACTGGGCATTCAACGCCCCAAATGGTAGCAAAGCCGGCGTTGAACGCCAGCCAAGAGCATAGTGTTGGGCGTTCAATGCCCATACAGAGGGCAGGGAATCTGAATTCCCTACCCTCTCAGGACCAGTGGGTCCCACAGCATCTTCACCTACCACATTTCTTCCTTCTTTCTTTCACACTTTCCGATACACTCTTCCCTATAAACCCTAGCCCAATTAGGGGTGGCAAGCGGGGAAGCCCGCCCTGCCCCGCCAGAAGCCCGACTTTTGGCGGACTAGCCCGCGCCGCCCCGCCTAGTAAGGCGGTCCCAGAATCCTAACCCGCCCCGTCTAACGGTAGGCTGGCGGGCCGGTGGGCTAAGCCCGCCAAATAACCTCTTTTTTTCTTTTTTTTTTACTTTTAACTATTAAATAATATATATAAAGGTATAAAAAAATCTCTCCTATTTTTTACTTTTAACTATTATAATTTCTAAAAGTATAAACAAATTATAATTTTTATATTCACAAATATTAAAGTCTTTGTAACAAGTTTTCATCCAAAACATAATTATAAATATTGTTTCCAAAGCAAAATAAACATAATCCAAAACATAATTATAAATATTGTCTCTAAAACGAAATAAATATAATCCAAAATACTCAATTTTCATCTTCATTCTCTTCTAAGTTGGGTTGGGAGAAGTTGGGTTTTGGTAAAAAAAAATTGTAAAAATACCCCTTGCTAAAAAAATTCTAAGCCCGGCGGGGAAGCCTGCCCCGCCCCGCCAAAGCCAGTAGTTTACGCGGTGCAGGTTAGGCGGGCTTTTACTATTTGGCAGTCCCAATTTTCTATCCTAGCCCGCCTTTTTTTGGCGGGTTACGCGGGCCTGCCCGGCGGATTTAGGCCTATTTGCCACCCTAAGCCCAATCACATCCATATCACTTTCCCAAAACTATCATAAATCCCACCAACCCCCACCCACTTCAAAATCAACTTTCCCTCCCATTTACCCCACCATGACTGAACCCCAACCGTAGCCCACTCCTATAAATACCGCTCATTCTAACCCTTCATACACAAACCTCTCATACATCGCAAAGCCCCCTTGGCCGAATAGCTTTCTCCCTCCTTCTTCTTCTTCTATTTTCTTCTTCTTATACTCCATTCTTCTCTTTTATTTATTTTTGCTCGAGGACGAGCAAAGCTTTTAAGTTTGGTGTGGGAAAAGTGTTACTTTTTGCTTTTTATTACCACTTATGGCACCCAAGGTTGGAGAAACCTCTAGAAAGAGAAAAGAAAAGGCCATAGCCACCACCTCCGAATCTTGGGAGATGGAAAGATTCATCAATAAAGCCCACCAAGACTACTTCTATAAAGTAGTGACAGAGAAGAAAGTGATCCATGAGGTCCCTTTTAGGTTTAAGAAGAATGAGTATCCAAAAATCCGAAGAGAGATCTGGAGAAGAGGTTGGGAAGTCCTAACCAATCCCATCCAAAAGGTTGGGATCTTAATGGTGCAAGAGTTCTATGCTAATGCATAGGTCAAGAAAAACCATGACACTAGTGTGAGCCCAAATCCCAAGAATTGGAGCACCATGGTCCGAGGAAGAATCTTGGACTTTAGTCCGGAAAGTGTGAGGTTGGTGTTCAACTTGCCTTTGATGCAAGGAGACCCACATCCTTACACTAGAAGAGTCAACTTTGATCAGAGACTAGATCAAGTGCTCTCAGACATCTGTGTGGAAGGAGCACAGTGGAAAAGGGATTCCCAAGGCAAGCCTATTCAACTAAGAAGGCTTGACCTCAAGCCTGTGGCTAGAGAATGGTTGAAATTCATCCAAAGCTCTATCATCCCCTCTAGCAATCGGTCAGAAGTGACCATTGACAGAGCCATCATAATTCATTGCATCATGATTGGAAGTGAGGTGGAAGTACATGAGGTGATCCTTCAAGAATTGCACAAGATAGCTGAGAAGCCTTCTACTCAAGCAAGGTTGGCATTCTCTTACCTCATTTGTCACCTATGCAATTCAGCTGGGATTGTCATAGAAGGAGACATTTTCATTGGAGAGGACAAGCCCATCACTAAGAAGAGGATGGAGCAAACCAGAGAGCATGCACATGAGCCTGTGCAACCACCTCAACAAGAAATCTCTGAGATACCTCAAAGGATGCAATTTCCTCCTCAAGACTAATGAAACCAATTGCATAATTCTCTTGGAGAATTGAACACTAATATGGAGCAATTGAGGTTGGAGCATCAAGAGCACTCCATTATCCTCAATGAAATAAGAGAAGACCAAATAGCTTTGAGGGAAGAACAAAGGGCCATGAGGGAAGAACAACAGAGACAAGGGCATGACATTGAAGAGATCAAGCACTACATTAGATCCTTAAGGAGGAGTAGTGATGAGCGGATAATTTATACGCTTTTTGGCATTGTTTTTAGGTAGTTTTTAGTAAGTTCAAGCTACTTTTAGGGATGTTTTCATTAGTTTTTATGTTAAATTCACATTTCTGGGATTTACTATGAGTTTGTGTGTTTTTCTGTGATTTCAGGTAATTTCTGGCTGAAATTGAGGGATTTGAGCAAAACTCTGAAAAAAGCTGACAAAAGGACTGCTGATGCTGTTGGAATCTGACCTCCCTGCACTCGAAATGGATTTTCTGGAGCTACAGAACTCCGAATGGCGCGCTCTCAACGGCGTTGGAAAGTAGACATCCAGAGCTTTCCAGAAATATATAATAGTCCATACTTTATTCAGAATTTGACGACGTAACTTGGCGTTGAACGCCAAGTACATGCTGCTGTCTGGAGTTAAACGCCAGAAAAACGTCATGATCCGGAGTTGAACGCCCAAAACACGTCATAACTCGGAGTTCAACTCCAAGAGAAGCCTCAGCTCGTGGATTGAACAAGCTCAAACATACACCAAGTGGGCCCCGGAAGTGGATTTATGCATTAATTACTTACTCATGTAAACCCTAGGAGCTAGTTTATTATAAATAGAACTTTTTACTATCATAATCTCATCCTGGATTGTATTTTGAGTCTTTGATCATTCGGTCTTGTGACCACATGGGGGCTGGCCATTCGGCCATGCCTGAACTTTTCACTTATGTATTTTCAACGGTGGAGTTTCTGCACACCATAGATTAAGGGTGTGGAGCTCTGCTGTACCTCAAGTATTAATGCAGTTCTATTTTCTTTTATTCAATTCTCTCTTATTCTTATTCCAAGATATTCATTCGCACCCAAGAACATGATGAATGTGATGATTAGATAACCCTCATTATCATTCTCACTTATGAACGCGTGTGATTGACAACCACTTCCGTTCTACATGCAACAGAGCTTGAATGTGTATCTCTTAGATTCCCCAACAGAATCTTCGTGGTATAAGCTAGATAGATGGCGGCATTTATGAGGATCCGGAAAGTCTCACCTTGTCTGTGGTATTCCGAGTAGGATCCTGGGAATCCGGAAGGTCTAACCTTGTCTGTGGTATTCCGAGTAGGATTCCGGTAATGAATGACTGTGACGTGCTTCAGACTCACAAGTGCTGGGCGTTAGTGACAGACGCAAAAGAATCAAGGGATTCTATTCCAGTAGGCGCGGGAACCAACCAGTGATTAGCCGTGCTGTGACAGAGCGCGTGAGCGTAGTTTTCACTGCGAGGATGGGATGTAGCTGATGAGCGGATAATTTATACGCTTTTTGGCATTGTTTTTATATAGTTTTTAGTAAGTTTGAGCTACTTTTAGGGATGTTTTCCTTAGTTTTTATGTTAAATTCACATTTCTGGACTTTACTATGAGTTTGTGTGTTTTTCTGTGATTTCAGGTAAATTCTGACTGAAATTGAGGGATTTGAGCAAAACTCTGAAAAAGGTTGACAAAAGGACTGCTGATGCTGTTGGAATCTGACCTCCCTGCACTCGAAATGGATTTTCTGGAGCTACAGAACTCTAAATGGCGCGCTCTCAACGGCGTTGGAAAGTAGACATCCAGGGCTTTCCAGCAATATATAATAGTCCATACTTTATTCGAAAAATGACGACGCAATCTGGCGTTAAACGCCAAGTACACGCTCCTTTCTGGAGTTAAACGCCAGAAAAACGTCATTATCCGGAGTTGAACGCCCAAAGCACATCATAACTCGAAATTCAACTCCAAGAGAAGCCTCAGCTCGTGGATTAATCAAGCTCAGCCCAAGCACACACCAAGTGGGCCCCGGAAGTGGATTTATGCATCAATTACTTACTCATGTAAACCCTAGGAGCTAGTTTATTATAAATAGGCTGATTTACTAATGTATTAGTCATCTTTTGACCACTTTAAACTCTTTATTCATTCGGTCACTTGATCATGGAGAGGGCTGGCCATTCGACCATGCCTGGACCTCTTTTACTTATGTATTTTCAATGGTGGAGTTTCTGCACACCATAGATTAAGGGTGTGGAGCTCTGCTGTACCTCAAAGATTAATGAAGTTCTAGTTTCTTTTATTCAAATCTCTATCTTATTCTTATTCCAAGATATTCATTCGTACCCAAGAACATGATGAATGTGATGAGTCAGATAACCCTCATCACTATTCTCACTCATGAACGCGCGTGATTGACAACCACTTCCGTTCTACATGCAACAAGGCTTGAATGTGTATCTCTTAGATTCCCCAACAGAATCTTCGTGGTATAAGCTAGATAGATGGCGGCATTTATCTGGATCCGGAAAGTCTAACCTTGTCTGTGGTGTTCCGAGTAGGATCCTGGGAATCCGGAAAGTCTCACCTTGTCTGTGGTATTCCGAGTAGGATTCCGTTCATGAATGACTGTGACGTGCTTCAAACCTGTAACCTGCTGGGCGTTAGTGACAAACGCAAAAGAGGGATTCTATTCCAGTAGGGGAGGGAACCAACCGGTGATTGGCCGTACTGTGACAGAGTGCGTGAGCATTAGCTTTCACTGCGAGGATGGGATGTAGCTATCAACCATGGGTGATGCCTCCAGACTGGTTAGCTGTGCGAGTGACAGCCGCACAGGATATTTCCCCGTGAGGAATGAAAGTAGCCACAGTTGATGGTGAACCCCTATACAAAGCTTGCCATGGAAAGGAGTAAGAAGGATTGAGTAGAAGCAGTAGGAAGGCAGGCGTCCGAGAGCTCTACAGCATCTCCATTCCGCTTATCTGAAATTCCCATCTATGAATCTACATAAGTATCTCTATCCCTTTTTATTCATTTTTATTTATTATTTATTCCAATAACCATCAATCAATTTTATCCTCCTGACTGAGATTTACAAGGTGACCATAGCTTGCTTCATACCAACAATCTCTGTGGATTCGACCCTTACTCACGTAAGGTATTACTTGGACGACCCAGTACACTTGCTGGTTAGTTGAACGGAGTTGTGCTTTCACTCAGTGCCAATTTCTAAAATCCAATTACAATGAATCAAATCAAAGAACATGTGATCACAATTTCGTCCACCAAGTTTTTGGCGCCGTTGCCGGGGATTGTTCGAGTATGGACAACTGACGGTTCATCTTGTTGCTCAGATTAGGTAATTTTCTTTTCAAAAATCTTTTTCAAAATTTTTTTTCTTTTTATTTTTCGTTTTTCAAAACCTTATTTTCGAAAATAATTAATAAAAATCCAAAAAAAATTAGAAAATCATAAAAATCAAAAAATATTTTGTGTTTCTTGTTTGAGTCTTGAGTCAATTTTTAAGTTTGGTGTCAATTGCATGCTTTAAAAATTTTTCTTGCATTTTTCGAAAATTTCATGCATTCATAGTGTTCTTCATGATCTTCAAGTTGTTCTTGACAAGTCTTCTTGTTTGATCTTGATGATTTCTTGTTTTGTGTTGTTTGTTGTTTTTCATGTGCATTTTTGCATTCATATTTTCCATGCATTAAAGATTTCTAAGTTTGGTGTCTTGCATATTTTCTTTGCATCAAAAATTTTTCAAAATCATGTTCTTGATGTTCATCATGATCTTCAAAGTGTTCTTGGTGTTCATCTTGACATTCATAGCATTCTTGCATGCATCTTGTGTCTTGATCCAAAATTTTCATGTTTTGGGTCATTTTTGTGTTTTTCTTTAAAAATTCAAAAATCAAAAATATCTTTTCCTTATTTCCCTCCAAAATTTCGAAATTTTGGGTTGACTTGGTCAAAAAATTTTCAAAATTAGTTGTTTCTTACAAGTCAAATCAAAATTTCAATTTTAAAAATCTTATCTTTTCAAAATCATTTTCAAAATCATATCTTTTTCATTTTTTTTATTTTTTTTCGAAAATTTCAAAAATATTTTTCAAATTGTTTTCAAAATCTTTTTCTTATCTTTATATGTAATTTTCGAAAATTAGCTAATAATTAATGTGATTGGTTCAAAAATTTGAAGTTTGTTACTTTCTTGTTAAGAAAGGTTCAATCTTTAAGTTCTAGAATCTTATCTTGTAGTTTCTTGTTAGTGAAGTAATTAATTTCAAAATTTTTAAATTAAATCTTTTATCTTTTATTTGATCTTTTTCAAAAATTTTTATTTTTTTTCAAAATTTGATTTCAAAATATCTTATCTAACTTACTATCTTCTTATCTTTTTCAAATTTAATTTCAAATCTTTTTCAATCAACTAACTAACTTTTGTTTGTTTCTTATCTTTTTCAAAACCACCTAACTACTTTTCTCTTTCCTATTTTCGAAAATATCTCCCTCTTTTTCAAAAATTCTTTTTAATTAATTAATTGTTTCATGTTTTAATTTTAATTACATTTTATCTCTAATTTTCGAAAATCTCTAACCCCTTTTCAAACATTATTTTCGAAATTCCTCTTCTCTTTTCTTATTCTATTTAATTATTTAATTACTAACACTTCTCTTCACCTCTCTTCATCCATAAATCCGAACCTCCTTCTTCATTCTTCTACCCCCCTTCTTTTTCTACTAACATAAATGAATCTCTATACTGTGACATAGAGGATTCCTTTTTCTTTTCTTGTTGTCTTCTCTTTCATATGAGCAGGAACAAGGACAAAGGCACTCTTGTTGAAATTGATCCAGAACCTGAAAGGACTCTGAAGAGAAAATTAAGAGAAGCTAAAATACAACAATCCAGAAACAACCTTTCAGAAACATTAGCACAAGAGGTGATGGCCGAAAATAATAATAATGATGCAAGGAGAATGCTTGGTGACTTCACTAAGCCAACATCCAAATTTGATGGAAGAAGCATCTCCATTCCTGCCATTGGAGCCAATAACTTTGAGCTTAAGCCTCAACTAGTTGCTTTAATGCAACAAAACTGCAAGTTTTATGGACTTCCATCTGAAGATCCTTACCAGTTTTTAACTGAGTTCTTGCAGATCTGTGACACTGTAAAGACAAATGGAGTTAATCCTGAAGTCTACAGACTCTTGCTTTTCCCTTTTGCTGTAAGAGACAGAGCTAGAGTATGGTTGGATTCACAACCCAAAGACAGCCTGGACTCATGGGATAAGCTTGTCACTGCATTCTTAGATAAGTTCTTTCCTCCTCAAAAGCTGAGCAAGCTGAGAGTGGATGTTCAAACCTTCAAACAAAAAGATGGTGAATCCCTCTATGAAGCTTGGGAAAGATATAAGCAGCTGACCAAGAGATGTCCATCTGACATGTTTTCAGAATGGACCATATTAGATATATTCTATTATGGTCTCTCTGAATTTTCGAAAATGTCATTGGATCATTCTGCAAGTGGATCTATTCACCTGAAGAAAACGCCTGAAGAGGCTCAAGAACTCATTGACATGGTTGCAAACAACCAGTTCATGTATACTTCTGAAAGGAATTCCGTGAATAATGGGGTCCCTCAGAAGAAAGGAGTTCTTGAAATTGATGCTCTGGATGCCATATTGGCTCAGAACAAAGTGTTGACTCAACAGGTCAACAAGATCTCTCAGAATCTGAATGGATTGCAACATGCATCCAACAGTAATAGAGAGGCAGCTTCTGAAGAAGCTTATGATCCTGAAAACCCTGCCATGGCAGAGGTTAATTACTTAGGTGAACCTTATGGAAACACCTATAACTCATCATGGAGAAATCATCCAAATTTCTCCTGGAAGGATCAACAAAAACCCCATCAAGGTTTTAACAATGGTGGACGTGCAAGGCTGAATAATAGTAAGCCATATCCATCATCTTCTCAGCAACAGACAGAGAACTCTGAAGAAAACAATTCTAATTTAGCCAACATAGTCTCTGATCTGTCAAAGGCCACTTTCAGTTTCATGAATGAAACCAGATCTTCCATTAGAAATCTGGAAGCACAAGTGGGCCAGCTGAGTAAGAAAGTCATTAAAACTCCTCCCAGTATTCTCCCAAGTAATACAGAAGAAAATCCAAAAGGAGAGTGCAAGGCCATTGATGTGATCAAAATGACCGAATGCACAAAGGAGGAGGAGGACGAAAATCCTAGTGAGGAAGACCTCCTGGGACGTCCTTCAAGCATGAAGGAGTTTCCTATTAAGGATCCAGAGGAATCTGAGGCTCATCTAGAGACCATAGAGATCCCATTAAATCTCCTTCTGCCATTCATGAGCTCTGAAGAATATTCATCCTCTGAAGAGGATGAAGATGTGATTGGAGAGCAAGCTGCTCTATATTTAGGAGCTATTATGAAGCTGAATGCCAAACTGTTTGGTAATGAGACTTGGGAAAGTAAACCTCCCTTGCTCATTAGTGAATTAGATACTTGGATTCAGAAAACTCTACCTCAAAAGAAACAAGATCCTGGCAAGTTCTTAATACCTTGTACCATTGGCACCATGAGCTTTGAAAAAGCTCTATGTGACCTGGGGTCAGGGATAAATCTTATGCCACTCTCTGTAATGGAGAAGATGGGGATCATTGAGGTACAACCTGCCTTGTTCTCATTACAATTGGCAGATAAGTCCATAAGACAAGCTTATGGATTAGTAGAGGACGTGCTAGTAAAGGTTGAAGGCCTTTACATCCCTACTGATTTCATAATCCTAGACACTAGGAAGGAAGATGATGAATGCATCATCCTAGGAAGACCTTTCCTAGCCACAGCAGGAGCTGTAATAGATGTCAACAGAGGTGAGTTAGTCCTTCAATTGAATGGGGACTACCTTGTGTTTAAAGCACATGGCCATCCCTCTATGACAAAAGAGAGTAAGCATGAAGAGCTTCTCTCAGTTCAAGGTCAAGAAGAGCCCACACAGTCAAACTCTAAGTTTGGTGTTGTGAGGCCACAACCAAACTCTAAGTTTGGTGTTCAAACCCCATATCCAAACTCTAAGTTTGGTGTTGGGAATACTACACACTAAATTGACCTGATCACCATGTGGCTCCATGAGAGTCACTGTCAAGCTATTGACATTAAAGAAGCGCTTGTTGGGAGGCAACCCAATTTTATTTATCTAATTTTATTTTATTTTGTTTTGGTGTTATTTTTGTGTTGAATTAGGTACATGATCATGAGGAGTCACGAAAAAATCAAAAAAAAATTAAAAACAGAGTCAAAAAAACAGAAGAAAAAATTTTCACCCTGGAGGATGCACGGGCTGGCGTTCAACGCCCAGAAGGTGCATCTGGCCGGCGTTCAACGCCAGAACAGAGCACCATTCTGGCGCTGAACGCCCAAAACAAGCTACATCCTGGCGTTTAACGCCAGGATGCGCACACAGAAGACAATCTGGCGCTGAATGCCAGAAACAAGCATGAAACTGGCGTTCAACGCCAGAAACAAGCATCACATGGGCGTTTAACGCCCAGAACATGCACCAATGGGCGTTTGAACGCCAGAATGGTGTGCCAAGGCATTTTACATGCCTATTTGGTGCAGGGATGGAATTCCTTGACACCTCAGGATCTGTGGACCCCACAGGATCACCTCAAGGATCTGTGAACCTCACAGGATCCCCACCTACCTCGCCCTATATCTCTATATTCATGGTCATCCCTTCTGTTTTTCATTCACCACCCACATTTATCCACTCTTCCCCATACACACCACCTACCTTTACAATTCAACTTCTCCTTCCCACCCAATCCCACCCATATAGCCGAACACATCTCCCCTCACTCTCCTCCATTTTCTTCTTCTTCTTCTTCTCTTCTTTCTTTTCTTGCTCGAGGGCGAGCAATATTTTAAGTTTGGTGTGGTAAAAGCATAGCTTTTTTTGCTTTTCCATTACCATTAATGGCACCTAAAGCCAGAGAAACCTCAAAGGGAAGATAAAAAGCTTCCACCTCTGAGTCATGGGAGATGGAAAAATTAAAAATATAAGCCGTCATAGCTCAGTGGTAGAACATGTGGCTGCAAATCAAGAGATCCCTGAGATATCTCAGGGGATAAGTTATCCTCCACACAAATATTGGAAGCAACTAAGGGTGGAACATCATGAGCACTCCATCATTCCCCAAGAAATAAAAAAGAAAAGAGCAATGAGGGAGGAGCAACAAAGGCAAGGAAGAGACATAAAGGAGCTCAAAAAGCACCATTGGACCTTCAAAAAGGCGCCACCTTCACTCAGGTGGATTCATTCCTTGTTCTTTATTTCTTTCTGTTTCGGTTTTAATTATTGTGTTTATCTATGTTTTGTGTCTTTATTTCATGATCATTAATATGTAACCATGCCTTAAAGCTATGAATAAATTCCATTAATCCTTCACCTCTCTTAAAAGAAAAATGTTTTAATTCAAAAGAACAAGAAGTACATAATTTTCGAAATTATTATTGAATTTAGTTTAATTATATTGATGTGGTGACAATGCTTTTGTTTTCTGAATGAATGAATGAACAGTGCATATGTCTTTGGATATTGTTGTTTATGAGTGTTAAAATTGTTGGTTCTTGAAAGAATGATGAACAAAGAGAAATGTTATTGATGATCTGAAAATTCATGAAATTGATTCTTGAAGCAAGAAAAAGCAGTGAAAAAAAAAAGTTATCTAAAAGAGTATATAGAAAAAGAAGGAGCAATAGAAAAAGCCAATAGCCCTTAAAACCAAAAGGCAAGGGTAAAAAGGATCCAAGACTTTGAGCATCAATGGATAGGAGGGCCCAAGGAAATAAAATCCAGGCCTAAGCGGCTAAATCAAGCTGTCCCTAACCATGTGCTTGTGTCATGAAGGTCCAAGCAAAAGAAAAGCTTGAGACTAAGTGGTTAAAGTCGTGATCCAAGGCAAAAGAGTGTGCTTAAGAGCTCTGGACACCACTAACTGGGGACTCTAGCAAAGCTGAGTCACAATCTGAAAAGGTTCACCCAGTTATGTGTCTGTGGCATTTATGTATCTGGTGGTAATACTGGAAAACAAAATGCTTAGGGCCACAGCCAAGACTCAAAAGTAGCTGTGTTCAAGAATCAACATGCTTAACTAAGAAAGTCAATAACACTATCCCAAATTCTAAGTTCCTAGAGATACCAATCACTCTGAACTTCAAAGGAAAAAGTGAGATACCAAAACTGTTCAGAAGCAAAAAGCTACAAGTCCCGCTCATGTAATTAAATTAATATTCATTGATATTTTGGACTTTATAGTATATTCTCTTCTTTTTATCCTATTTGATTTTCAGTTGCTTGGGGACAAGCAACAATTTAAGTTTGGTGTTGTGATGAGCGGATAATTTATACGCTTTTTGGCATTGTTTTTATATAGTTTTTAGTAAGTTTGAGCTACTTTTAGGGATGTTTTCCTTAGTTTTTATGTTAAATTCACATTTCTGGACTTTACTATGAGTTTGTGTGTTTTTCTGTGATTTCAGGTAAATTCTGACTGAAATTGAGGGATTTGAGCAAAACTCTGAAAAAGGCTGACAAAAGGACTGCTGATGCTGTTGGAATCTGACCTCCCTGCACTCGAAATGGATTTTCTGGAGCTACAGAACTTCAAATGGCGCGCTCTCAACGGCGTTGGAAAGTAGACATCCAGGGCTTTCCAGCAATATATAATAGTCCATACTTTATTCGAAAAATGACGACGCAATCTGGCGTTAAACGCCAAGTACACGCTCCTTTCTGGAGTTAAACGCCAGAAAAACGTCATTATCCGGAGTTGAACGCCCAAAGCACATCATAACTCGAAATTCAACTCCAAGAGAAGCCTCAGCTCGTGGATTAATCAAGCTCAGCCCAAGCACACACCAAGTGGGCCCCGGAAGTGGATTTATGCATCAATTACTTACTCATGTAAACCCTAGGAGCTAGTTTATTATAAATAGGCTGATTTACTAATGTATTAGTCATCTTTTGACCACTTTAAACTCTTTATTCATTCGGTCACTTGATCATGGAGAGGGCTGGCCATTCGGCCATGCCTGGACCTCTTTTACTTATGTATTTTCAACGGTGGAGTTTCTGCACACCATAGATTAAGGGTGTGGAGCTCTGCTGTACCTCAAAGATTAATGAAGTTCTAGTTTCTTTTATTCAAATCTCTATCTTATTCTTATTCCAAGATATTCATTCGTACCCAAGAACATGATGAATGTGATGAGTCAGATAACCCTCATCACTATTCTCACTCATGAACGCGCGTGATTGACAACCACTTCCGTTCTACATGCAACAAGGCTTGAATGTGTATCTCTTAGATTCCCCAACAGAATCTTCGTGGTATAAGCTAGATAGATGGCGGCATTTATCTGGATCCGGAAAGTCTAACCTTGTCTGTGGTGTTCCGAGTAGGATCCTGGGAATCCGGAAAGTCTCACCTTGTCTGTGGTATTCCGAGTAGGATTCCGTTCATGAATGACTGTGACGTGCTTCAAACCTGTAACCTGCTGGGCGTTAGTGACAAACGCAAAAGAGGGATTCTATTCCAGTAGGGGAGGGAACCAACCGGTGATTGGCCGTACTGTGACAGAGTGCGTGAGCATTAGCTTTCACTGCGAGGATGGGATGTAGCTATCAACCATGGGTGATGCCTCCAGACTGGTTAGCTGTGCGAGTGACAGCCGCACAGGATATTTCCCCGTGAGGAATGAAAGTAGCCACAGTTGATGGTGAACCCCTATACAAAGCTTGCCATGGAAAGGAGTAAGAAGGATTGAGTAGAAGCAGTAGGAAGGCAGGCGTCCGAGAGCTCTACAGCATCTCCATTCCGCTTATCTGAAATTCCCATCTATGAATCTACATAAGTATCTCTATCCCTTTTTATTCCTTTTATTTATTATTTATTCCAATAACCATCAATCAATTTTATCCTCCTGACTGAGATTTACAAGGTGACCATAGCTTGCTTCATACCAACAATCTCTGTGGATTCGACCCTTACTCACGTAAGGTATTACTTGGACGACCCAGTACACTTGCTGGTTAGTTGAACGGAGTTGTGCTTTCACTCAGTGCCAATTTCTAAAATCCAATTACAATGAATCAAATCAAAGAACATGTGATCACAATTTCGTCCACCAGTAGCCTTCGGCCAGGTGATGCCTCCAGACGATTAGCCATGCGAGTGACAGCCACAGAGGACCATTTTCTCGAGAGCATTGAAAGTAGCCATCGTCGAACGGTGAACCCCTATACACAGCTTGCCATGGAAAGGAGTAAGAAGGATTGAGTTGAAGCAGTAGGAAAGTAGGCGTCCTTGAGCCATACAACCTCTCCATTCGCTTATCTGAAATTCCCACCAATGAATCTGCATAAGTATCTCTTTTATTATTTCTTTTTATTATTTGATTTTCTAAATTCCATAATTTTATCCGCCTAACTGAGATTTACAAGGTGACCATAGCTTGCTTCATACCAACAATCTCTGTGGAATCGACCCTTACTCACGTAAGGTTTATTACTTGGACGACCCAGTACACTTGCTGGTTAGTTGAACGGAGTTGTGAATTCAACAAGTGCCATAAGAATGCCTTCATCTCAAAATAGTTAGAACATGGATCACAATTTCGTCCACCAAGTTTTTGGCGCCGTTGCCGGGGATTGTTCGAGTATGGACAACTGACGGTTCATCTTGTTGCTCAGATTAGGTAATTTTCTTTTCAAAAATCTTTTTCAAAATTTTTCTTTTATTTTTCGTTTTTCTAAACTTTATATTCGAAAAATTTAATAAAAATCCCAAAAAAATTAGAAAATCATAAAAACTAAAAATATTTTGTGTTTCTTGTTTAAGTCTTGAGTCAATTTTTAAGTTTGGTGTCAATTGCATGCCTTAAAAATTTTTTGCATTTTCGAAAATTCCATGCATTCAAAGTGTTCTTCATGATCTTCAAGTTGTTCTTGATAAGTCTTCTTGTTTGATCTTGATGATTTCTTGTTTTGTGTCTTTTCTTGTTTTTCATGTGCATCTTTGCATTCATATTTTCCAAGCATTAAAAATTTCTAAGTTTGGTGTCTTGCATATTTTCTTTGCATCAAAAATTTTTCAAAATTATGTTCTTGATGTTCATCATGATCTTCAAAGTGTTCTTGGTGTTCATCTTGACATTCATAGCATTCTTGCATGCATTCATTGTTTTGATCTAAAAATTTCATGCATTAAGTGTTTTTGTTGTTTTTCTCTCTCATAATTAAAAATTCAAAAATCAAAAAAATATCTTTTCCTTATTTCCCTCCAAATTTTCGAAATTTTGGGTTGACTTGATCAAAAATTTTCAAAATTAGTTGTTTCTTACAAGTCAAGTCAAAATTTCAATTTTAAAAATCTTATCTTTTCAAAATCTTTTTCAAAAATCATATCTTTTTCATTTTTTCTATTTTTCGAAAATTTCAAAAACATTTTTCAAATTATTTTCAAAATCTTTTCCTTGTCTTTACATCATATTTTCGAAAATTCACTAATAATTAATGTGATTGGTTCAAAAATTTGAAGTTTGTTACTTTTTTGTTAAGAAAGGTTCAATCTTTAAGTTCTAGAATCTTATCTTGTAGTTTCTTGTTAGTGAAGTAAATAATTTCAAAATTTTTGAATTAAATCTTTTTATCTTTTATTTGATCTTTTTCAAAAATTTTATCTTTTTCAAAATTTGATTTCAAAAATATCTTATCTAACTTACTATCTTCTTATCTTTTTCAATTTTGATTTCAAATCTTTTTCAATCAACTAACTAACTTCTCGTTTGTTTCCTATCTTTTTCAAAATCACCTAACTACTTTTCCCTCTCTAATTTTCGAAAATATCTCATCCCTTTTTCAAACATTCTTTTTAATTAATTAATTGTTTCATGTTTTAATTTTAATTACATTTTATCTCTAATTTTCAAAAATCACTAACCCCTTTTCAAAAATTATTTTCGAAATCTCCCTCCTCTTTTCTTCTTCTATTTAATTATTTAATTACTAACACTTCTCTTCACCTCTCTTCATCCAAAAATCCGAACACCCTTCTTCATTCTTCTACCCCTTCTTTTTCTACTAACATAAAGGAATCTCTATACTGTGACATAGAGGATTCCTCTTTCTTTTGTTGTTTTCTTCTCTTTCATATGAGCAGGAACAAGGATAAAGGCACTCTTGTTGAAATTGATCCAGAACCTGAAAGGACTCTGAAGAGAAAATTAAGAGAAGCTAAATTACAACAATCCAGAAACAACCTTTCAGAAATTTTCGAACAAGAAAAGGAGATGGCAGTCGAAAATAATAATAATGCAAGGAGAATGCTTGGTGACTTCACAAAGCCAACGTCCAAGTTTGATGGAAGAAGCATCTCCATTCCTGCCATTGGAGCCAATAACTTTGAGCTTAAGCCTCAACTAGTTGCTTTAATGCAACAGAACTGCAAGTTTTATGGACTTCCATCTGAAGATCCTTATCAGTTTTTAACTGAGTTCTTGCAGATCTGTGAGACTGTAAAGACGAATAGAGTTGATCCTGAAGTCTACAGACTCATGCTTTTCCCTTTTGCTGTAAGAGACAGAGCTAGAGTATGGTTGGATTCACAACCCAAGGATAGCCTGGACTCATGGGATAAGCTTGTCACTGCATTCTTAGATAAATTCTTTCCTCCTCAAAAGCTGAGCAAGCTGAGAGTGGATGTTCAAACCTTCAAACAAAAGGATGGTGAATCCCTCTATGAAGCTTGGGAAAGATACAAGCAGCTGACCAAAAGATGTCCATCTGACATGTTTTCAGAATGGACCATTTTAGATATATTCTATTATGGTCTCTCTGAATTTTCGAAAATGTCATTGGACCATTCTGCAGGTGGATCTATTCACCTGAAGAAAACACCTGAAGAGGCTTAAGAGCTCATTGACATGGTTGCAAATAACCAATTCATGTACACTTCTGAGAGGAATTCCGTGAATAATGGGATACCTCAAAAGAAAGGAGTTCTTGAAATTGATACTCTGAATGCCATATTGGCTCAGAACAAAGTGTTGACTCAACAGGTCAACATGATCTCTCAAAATCTAAATGGATTGCAACATGCATCCAACAGTACTAGAGAGGCAGCTTCTGAAGAAGCTTATGATCCTGAGAACCCTGCCATGGCAGAGGTTAATTACATGGGTGAACCTTATGGAAACACCTATAACTCATCATGGAGAAATCATCCAAATTTCTCCTGGAAGGATCAACAAAAACCTCAACAAGGTTTTAACAATGGTGGACGCAACAGGCTGGGCAATAGTAAGCCATATCCATCATCTTCTCAGCAACAGACAGAGAATTCTGAACAAAATACTTCTAATTTAGCCAATGTAGTCTCTGATCTGTCAAAGGCCACTTTCAGTTTCATGAGTGAAACAAGATCCTCCATTAGAAATCTGGAGGCGCAAATGGGCCAGCTGAGTAAGAAAGTCATTGAAACTCCTCCCAGTATTCTCCCAAGCAATACAGAAGAGAATCCAAAAAGAGAGTGCAAAGCCATTGACATAGTCAATATGGCCGAATGCACAAAGGAGGAGGAAGACGAAAATCCTAGTGAGGAAGACCTCCTGGGACATTCCTCAAGCAAGAAGGAGTTTCCTATTAAGGATCCAAAGGAATCTGAGGCTCATACAGAGACCATAGAGATTCCATTAAATCTTCTTCTGCCATTCATGAGCTCTGAAGACTATTCATCCTCTGAAGAGGATGAAGATGTAACTGGAGAGCAAGTTGCTCAATATTTAGGAGCTATCATGAAGCTGAATGCCAAGTTATTTGGTAATGAGACTTTGGAAAGTGAACCTCCCTTGCTCATTAATGAACTGGATACTTGGATTCAGAAAATTCTACCTCAAAAGAAACAAGATCCTGACAAGTTCTTAATACCTTGTACCATAGGCACCATGATCTTTGAAAAAGCTCTGTGTGATCTGGGGTCAGGGATAAATCTTATGCCACTCTCTGTAATGGATAAGCTGGGGATCATTGAGGTACAACCTGCCTTGTTCTCATTACAACTGGTAGACAAGTCATTGAGACAAGCTTATGGAATAGTAGAGGACGTGTTAGTAAAGGTTGAAGGCCTTTACATCCCTGCTGATTTCATAATCTTAGACACTAGGAAGGAAGAGGATGATTGCATCATCCTTGGAAGACCTTTTCTAGCCACAGCAGGAGCTGTGATAGATGTCAACAGAGGTGAGTTAGTCCTTCAATTGAATGGGGACTACCGTGTGTTTAAGGCACATGGCCATCCCTCTATGACAAAAGAGAGTAAGCATGAAGAGCTTCTCTCAGTTCAGGGTCAAGAAGAGCCTCCACAGTCAAACTCTAAGTTTGGTGTTGTGAGGCCACAACCAAACTTTAAGTTTGGTGTTAAGACCCCATATCCAAACTCTAAGTTTGGTGTTGGGACTATACAACATTGACCTGATCACCTTGTGGCTCCATGAGAGCCACTGTCAAGCTATTGACATTAAAGAAGCGCTTGTTGGGAGGCAACCCAATTTTATCTAATTTCTATTTTATACTATTTTATTGTTATTTTGTGTTTTATTAGGTACATGATCATGAGGAGTCACGAAAAAAATCAAAAAAAAAATTAAAAACAGAAAAAAAAAATTTTTCACCCTGGAGGACGCACAGGCTGGCGTTCAATGCCAGTAAGGTGCATCTGGCTGGCGTTCAACGCTAGAACAGAGCACCATTCTGGCGCTGAACGCCAGAAACAAGCAACATTCTGGCGCTGAACGCCAGGAATGTGCCCAGAGAGGAAAAACTGGCGCTGAACGCCAGTAACAAGCATGAAACTGGCGTTCAACGCCAGAAACATGCTTTACATGGGCGTTGAACGCCCAGAATGTGCACCAATGGGCGTTTAAACGCCAGAATGGTGTGCCAAGGCATTTTACATGCCTATTTGGTGCAGGGATGGAATTCCTTGACACCTCAGGATCTGTGGACCTCACAGGATCCCCACCTACCTCGCCCTCTCTCTTTCCATTCACGGTCATCCCTTTTGTTTTTCATTCACACCTACATTATCCACTCTTCCCATACACCCCACCTACCTTCACAATTCATATTCTCCTTCCCACCCAATCCCACCCATATAGCCGAATCCATCTCCCCTCACTCTCCTCCATTTTCTTCTTCTTCTTCTTCGTCTCTTCTTTCTTCTCTTGCTCGGGGGCGAGCAATATCTTAAGTTTGGTGTGGTAAAAGCATAGCTTTTTGCTTTTCCATTACCATTAATGGCACCTAAGGCCAGAGAAACCTCAAAGGGAAGACAAAAGCTTCCACCTCTGAGTCATGGGAGATGGAAAGACTCATATAAGCCGTCATAGCTCAGTGGTAGAACATGTGGCTGCAAATCAAGAGATCCCTGAGATACCTCAGGGGATAAGTTATCCTCCACACAAATATTGGAAGCAACTAAGGGTAGAAACACCAAAATTACTAGAATCATTCAACAAAAGCAAGGAAGGGACATAGAGGAGCTCAAAGAGCACATTGGACCTTCAAGAAGGCGCCACCTTCACTCAGGTGGACTCATTCCTTGTTCTTATTTCTTTCTGCTTTTCGGTTTTTAATATTGTTATCTATGTTTGTCTCTCTACTTCATGATCATTAGTATGTAGTAAACTATGTCTTAAAGCTATGAATAAATTCCATTAATCCTTCACCTCTCTTAAAAGAAAAATGTTTTAATTCAAAAGAACAAGAAGTACATGAATTTCGAATTTATCCTTGAATTTAGTTTATTATATTGATGTGTGACAATACTTTTGTTTTCGAATGAATGCTGAACAGTGCATATGTCTTTTGATCTTGTTGTTTTGAATGTTAAAATTGTTGGCTCTTGAAAGAATGATGAACAAAGAGAAATGTTATTGATGATCTGAAAAATCATGAAATTGATTCTTGAAGGAAGAAAAAGCAGTGAATGGCGAAAAAAAAAAAGAGAAGGAGCAGTAGAAAAAGCCAATAGCCCTTAAAACCAAAAGGCAAGGGTAAAAAGGATCCAAGGCTTTGAGCATCAATGGATAGGAGGGCCCAAGGAAATAAAATCCAGGCCTAAGCGGCTAAATCAAGCTGTCCCTAACCATGTGCTTGTGTCATGAAGGTCCAAGTGAAAAGCTTGAGACTGAGTGGTTAAAGTCGTGATCCAAAGCAAAAGAGTGTGCTTAAGAGCTCTGGACACCACTAACTAGGGACTCTAGCAAAGCTGAGTCACAATCTGAAAAGGTTCACCCAGTTATGTGTCTGTGGCATTTATGTATCCGGTGGTAATACTGGAAAACAAAGTGCTTAGGGCCACGGCCAAGACTCATAAGTAGCTGTGTTCAAGAATCAACATGCTTAACTAAGAAAGTCAATAACACTATCTGAAATTCTAAGTTCCTAGAGAAGCCAATCATTCTAAACTACAAAGGAAAAAGTGAGATGCCAAAACTGTTCAGAAGCAAAAAGCTACAAGTCCCGCTCATCTAATATAATTAATATTCATTGATATTTTGGAATTTATAGTATATTCTCTTCTTTATCCTATTTGAATTTCAGTTGCTTGGGGACAAGCAACAATTTAAGTTTGGTGTTGTGATGAGCGGATAATTATACGCTTTTTGGCATTATTTTTAGGTAGTTTTAGTAAGTTCAAGCTACTTTTAGGGATGTTTTCATTAGTTTTTATGTTAAATTCACATTTCTGGGCTTTACTATGAGTTTGTGTGTTTTTCTGTGATTTCAGGTAATTTCTGGCTGAAATTGAGGGATTTGAGCAAAACTCTGAAAAAAGTGACAAAAGGACTGCTGATGCTGTGGAATCTGACCTCCCTGCACTCGAAATAGATTTTCTGGAGCTACAGAACTCCAAATGGCGCGCTCTCAATGGCGTTGGAAAGTAGACATCCAGATCTTTCCAGCAATATATAATAGTCCATACTTTATTCGGAATTTGACGACGTAACTTGGCGTTGAACGCCAAGTACATGCTGCTGTCTGGAGTAAACGCCAGAAAAACGTCATGATCCGGAGTTGAACGCCCAAAACACGTCATAACTCGGTGTTCTAAACCTAGGAG